>NC_068400.1:32186623-32295893 GCF_023724105.1 Carassius gibelio
AAGACTTGTTTCTACAGAGCTCATTAAAAAATAATTAACAATTAAACCAAGTAAAATAGAGGAAGAGAATGGAATAACTGTATAATCCTTCAACCTCCATCTCTGTCTGTCTCTCACTCTCCAGGCATCAATCTCTGCTTCTCTGCTTTGCAAGGAAGCAGACGTTATAGTTCAATATTTATGTTACTCCCTGACTGCGGCTCTCTGAACTCTTACAGCGCCACATATGAAGCCTTCTCCCGTGTCATGAGAGTACACAAACACCCAGAGAGACCAATGGCTGACAAAACACAACTCTGTATGTGTGAGTCCGTTCACTTGTGAGGGTTGAAACTATAATTTGGAGAGAAAAAAAAATGTCTTGAGACCATAGATAAATAAGGGCAAAGTTGTCAAATGGAATTATATTCTTAATCTATATATACCGTATATTATATTGATTAAATATTCAGTAAAAACAAAACAAGACTGCAATTTAAAATAACTGCTTTCTATTATAATATATTTTCAAATAAATGATTCTTGTTCATTTTCAGCAGCCATTACTCTAGTGTCACACGATCCTTCAGAAATCATTATAATATGCTGATATGGGTCTCAAAAAACATTGCTTAGCTAAAAACATTTGCAAACCTTAATATTTTTGTGAAAAGCATTTCTTTGAAACCGGAATCTAGTCAATTTTGATCAACAGAATGAATCCTTGCTAAACAAAAAAAAAAAAAAAAAAAAAAAAACTTACTGATCACAATCTTTTGAACAGTCATTTGTGTTATTGTAAGAATGTATATATAGATTCTTAGAGTTTATATAATATCATATATAAATTATAAATACATAATGCATTACAATATGGCCTGTTTATTACACATTCACATTTTGTTGTTAGGCCACCTTATTTACATTTAACTTTTTCAAATGCAACTGAAGTAATCTCTTTTTTTAAAAAGCTGTTTTGTGCATTTTGAAATGTGAAGTTGTGAGGACATGGGAAGTTTGCGTGCCTGGAAACAGGAGGACACCATTTCTTAGGATAATAATCAAGTGTGAATCTGATGGCAGCTGCAGGGAGCAGTTCAGTGTTCGAGTCTGATTGGATTACTGACGGGCTTGATTGTTCTCTTCCATCTAGCGCTGCATCATCAAACAGATGATAAAATAAAATCAATCTTTCACAGAATTGCATACATCTTCCCTGCCCTTTCTTTCTCTGTCTTCAAGTCTTTGTGCTGATGTCTAACTTCACCCGTTGAACTCTGTAGATTCTCTGTAGGATCTCTCTCTCCCTCCCTCTGCGGGTTGTAATAGTAGCAAATAGGAGCTTGCAAAGCCCACGGCATTTACCCAGAATCCACTAGGGGTGAGTGGGCAGTAAATCTAATATCAGTCTTGTGCAGATTGATCACCTGTCACATGACTTGCCTGATACTCTCTAAGTCTCTCCTTGTGTCTCTGTCTCGCACACACTAAACTTGAGTTATATATGAGTGAATATAGTAAATTGTATATCATTCCTACATATAATTATATCTCTGTTGATGAACTACTTTGTCATGATCATCATTACATCTGTAAGAACTTCTTAACCCCACCCAATGGTCAAAATAGCTGTATGGAGCATTTTATGTCATGGTTTATAAGGCTTATTGGAAATACATGTGTCTAACTATATTTTTTGCAGAACTCCAAGAACTGTAGTTTCTAGCTTTTCATGAAAATTATGATTACGGGGTGGATCATAGATTAATAAAGATTTATTTTTACTACAATATTATGTTATGACCTCAAAAAGTTTTTACCATAGTATATTATTTGTAAACAAATACGTTTTGTTGCCTGCATCACATATTCCCACAATACGTATGGCTTTTCTTGTGTAGTAAACTTGCTCTGTAGCTCACCTGATACAGCAATGCATTTGTGATATACAGTGCGTTTGAACAGCAAAAGACTTGTAGAAGTCACTTCAGAAAATGTTTTTATCTATGTTTGCTTTTGTTAACACTATTAGATGGTTCAGACAAAAAATGAAATTGCATTATAAATCAGAAATATGGTTACAATTATTATTTTATATATAATGCTATCCCAGATCAAAACAGCAGACAACAGACATTTTCCACAAATGCCGACAGACATGAGACAGGATGCTTTCCGTACTCCAGCCACTGACTGACTATAGACTCACTGAAATTTTAATGCGCTGAAGTCAAACAAGAGTGTTTGTGTGCGAGTCTTGAGAGGCCGGGGACAGATACCCAGAGGCACTATGAAATATTTGTGACACAGAGAGCGTCACTCGCTGAGACAGCTTGTTGTGTTTGAAATAGCAGCACAGTTTGTGTTTGTGTGTATTCAAGACAGAAGAACTGACATATAGCATGAGTCCACTGGACAGAAAGCGACTGTTGCAAACACACATGAACACTCAAATTTCATTCCTTCTGTCTTATTGTGTCTTTCACACAGACAAGCAGTCAGAAACACATGAGACGAGCGGTTTCCATAGGAAAAAACTTTATTTATCCTTTTAAAACGCTTTCTGAGGGCTGATTCTTGGCTTTAGTGTCATATACCGGGGAACTCTGAGGACACTGTGTGAATTCTACCAAAAACAAAAAAATGCCAACTGCCAACACATACATCAAAACTTTAATCAATAATACTGAAATCTGCAACAAAATCTTAGTAAAAGAAAATTATAACAATAATAATGTAGTTCACTGAATAATAGTAATAAAAAAAAATCAGCAACAGCAGGAGGAAACATTGTGCAGCACAAGCTTTTTTTGTGAACATTTTTTGTGGGAGTCGCGGTTGGCCTAAGGCCTCAGCACTGCACCGACCTGCTCTATGAACAAGTATATTTCGTGCAAGAGTGGATGAACTGTGTGTGATGGGATGGATCTAGGCCAGAGAAAAGGTTTTCTCATTATTTGTCTCTCTCATAATATTGTGATAATCCTTATAGGGTCAAAAGTCACCACCAATCTGTCTCTTTGCTTGAGGGGAGTGTGTGTACGAGTGTGTGTGTGTGTGTGTATCTGTTTGCATGATTGCTTAGGTTTTAAGTAAGTTCTCCTCAAATACATTATAATATGTATTTTAGAAATGTTATTAATAGATCAGTAAGATGCACACAATACCACAGGTGTCTGACCGCATCAAGTCTAATCTGAAAAACAAGATGGCTGTCTGTTCTTTTTCACCTTATTGTTATGGTACAGACAAACGTCAAAGGAAGCGTATGCCTTACAGCTGTTAAGAGTGCCGCGAACCAAATGTGTAAGCGAAGCTGCAAAAAGCCTGCAGCAAAACAGTCAGAGACAGTCAGTCTCTGAAAAAGATCCCACTACTACAGCAGTGCTGATCCATAAAACTACACAAACTATTCACAGCTTTTGCTGATAAACATGTAGAGAAAAAGCCACTGTTAATGGTAAAATTGGAGTTAACATTAGTTAATGCACTGCAAAATAAAGTATGTATTTTTCCAGTAAAATATCAGAATATTTAGGACTGTGTATTTATTTAGGAATTATTCTCACTAAAATCTCTTAGATTTCTCTGAAACTACGATTACATATATGTATTGTAATTTTGCGTTCAGATCGATCTTTTTTAAGAGATGCTTAGATATTTGTACTGGAAAACAAGACAAAGTTACTGTGCTTGAAAATCATTTTTTGGCAGTGTGATACCGCGACTGATCCACTTTAATAAGCTGACTGGAAGGGTCAGTGCACCCATGTGCATTTCTATGGGTAAAAAAACAAAGCCATGAATTTAAAAAAAAGTGCTCTTCTAAGGTCAATCCTAAATACCTGAACTGCCTTAAACAGCTCAGACAAAACACACATAAATAATTAGTTTAGTTGCACAAGCTGTTGCTGGTTTAGTTTTGTTAAAGTAGTTTGCTGGTGCTTGCCCTGTGTCTGATGGTGTTTATGTATATATGTATATTGTGTGCTAGAAGTATGACCAGTGGGTCAGTCACTAAGAGTGAGTGTTTGTGTGTGTGTTTGTGTGTGTATTTAGGCATTTCTTGAGTAATAACTCTCTCTCTCCTCTTTTCCTCCTTTATGAACTATGTCATCGAATATTTGACCTGGTTCCATCGCAGCATTTATAAAAATGAAACAAAGCAAAAATACCACCATCCCCTTGTGAAACAGGGAGGATAAAGTGTGTGTCAGCGTGTGTGTATGTGAAGGGACTTGTATGTCTTTTTGCTGCTTTAGGCTGACCTTTTAAAACCCGTTGTACAGGGACCTCTGAGTCTCCTTAATCAAAAACCAACCGTAACGGGGGAAAAAAAAGTCAAATAAAAAGAGAAAACCATGAGACCGGCAACATTTTACTTACAAAATGTCTTTTTCCAAAAAAAAATACTATTTACAAAAGCTTTTGCATTTTCAAAAATCCTAATTATATTTTTTAATTAACAGGGTCTCTAATAAAATGTAACTTTATATCAATATTTTTTCCCAACATACATTATTTACATACTCTCGGGCCTTAGAAACTAAATTAAGAAGAAACGACAACAAAAAAAAACAACAACAGCAATAAACCCTAATCAAAATATCATTTTAAAAATCTATTTTACGAGAAAGCTACAGAGAAATATTGGGCTTTCTTCTGATTGGCTGCGCTGGAGGCCAGATGCAAATGCTGCTAATTTTAAATTAGCATAGGCGTAACACCTGCCACCACTGTTTGCTGTTTCTCATTTCACGTGCAGTCCATATAAAAATAGATATAGCACGAGATTTTCCAGGACGATGAGCTTGTTTTGATTCTCTGATTTGTGGATGGATTGGTTGTTTGTATGCAAACAGGGATAATGTTTGTGCATATTTGAGAGGAGGGATAGGTGAAGGCATAATTTCACATGTTCTGTATGTCGATGGATTTTTGGCTTCCGCATGGGACTCTACATACACATGATCATACTGTTAAGAGTCCATGTCTACATCCAAACGGACCACAAAAAAAGACATGTTAGTGGACTAAATTATGCAAAGCAACGCATTAGCATGTCTGTGACTGAAAAGAGGTCATAGGCTCATGGTGTAGAGGCAAATCCCTAAAGATGCTTTTGACCTACAAACCTTTGGGAGATAGAATAAGAAAAAAAATATTATGACAAGATACAAATATTATTCAGCACTTCACGCATCACTGACAACAGACAGCAAATAACTGCTTGTGTTCGGCTGAGAGGAGAGAGAAATTCAACCTAAAGAGTTCTCAAATGAACAAAAAGCAGACCAGGAGTTCAGGAAGGTCTGACACTGGTGTATACATGTTAAATTCCCTATTTCACTCACTCGCTTTTCCACCGAGAAGCTGTTTTGTTACTGACCCGTGTACACCGAAGTGTGTTTGAGTGTGTGTTTTTGTTCTATTGCCTCTACAGCATAGAGTAAAATGAATGGGTGTCTGGAGAGACGTAAGGGAATGAGAGGACATATTGAGTGTGTGAGGAAGCGAGCGGCATTCATGACAGTTTAAGACATTATCTTTGAACGAGACACTGAGAAAGCTGCAAGATTCGAGTTGATACGGATGAAAACAAAACACTGTGATGGACTGAGAGGTGAAAAAACAGACAACAAAACTAAGTGAATAGTTGCAACGGTACAAAAAAAAAAAAAAAACACAAATGAGAGCTTCCTGCTTTCTGATGTCACTCTAGCGTCCCTCTGTGATTGGTTGTCGGCTGTTCTTCAGCAGTGAAGTCCGTGCCTGAGTGCCACACAATTTGGGGAGGTTTTCTGCCGTTTCACACACATCGAGAGCGACCGGCACACACACGTACACACAGTGTAGTGTTCGGAAAACGGACGGAGGGAAGGAAATCTGAGAGGAATATCATCCGCATAGTCTTTTTCAATCCTCTTTTCCACTCCTTCCACTCTCTATCCTCTTGCACACGGAGCAAACGGGGTTAGGTAATGAAAAAAAGATTCAGGATACCTTACAAAAACGAGTTCTTATTGCGGTTGCTTCCCTCGCGTTCTCTCAGACTTTGTAGTAGATGTTGGCGGGGCTCTGGGGAGGCATTTCCTGCACTATGTAGACGGGGTGCCCATAGTCTCCGCTGACTTTTTCATAGTGTGGACAGTAGTTATTCTCTGTTGTCCGCAGGGGGATGATGATGTCACTCGGTTCAGAGCCGGCCTGGGCGGCTCCTTTGGGTGTGGCCAGAGTGCTGAGTGACAGGGCTGTCCCGCCCCTGGGCTGTGAGTGCTTGCGGGTTCTCTTGCGAAGCTTGAGGAGCAAGACGATGAGGAGGATGATGATGAGGAGGAAGATGACACAGCCAGCGCCGATGGCAGCGAAGAGGGCCGGTTTGGAGCCGAAAATTCCCTCCACTGACCCGGGGCTGTTACCCTGGTTTCTTGTGTCTGAAAGGGAAAAGAAGAACGACATTATGAGTGACGCACACCCGTTGTTAACTATCAGTAAGAATGATGTCAGCAACACACTCTTTATCAGTGTTTAGAGTCGCTCTCTGTTGTCTGAGGCAAAGATAACCAAGGATGGCTGTAGAAACAAACTTCTGCGTTTGTTAGCATTGGCACGGAGTTACTTTAAAGTAAATAAAACCGTTGCTGTATTTATTGTTGCCTTGCCAGCTGAAACAGCTACCGATGACTATGCATTACGTATACTCATTTTTCCTTGACAATAAAATCCATGTTGTCAAGTATATTTATCGGCAGTACGAAGATAAACAACACACACCCAGACTGGAATAATCCTTTCAAATGGTAGTCCAGCAATGAACAATACAGTTGTTGTGGTGACTGTGTATTTCAATGGCATACAGAAAATTTAAGCAGCACAGCATTTGTAGTTTAATAGTAGTCATGATGGTCAACTAATCATCAAATAGTTGATTAGTGAGGTTTACTATCTAAACTACTATTTTCAGCAGCCTTTTCTCCAATCTTTGGTGTCTCAGAAATCATGCTGATATACTGAATTGGTTCTCAAGAAACCGTGAATGTTGCAAAGAGTTGCTCTGCTTAATATTTTTGTGAAAACAATTTTAAGAGAAAAATGTCTGACCCCAAACTTTGGAACAGTAGTGTAGTTTGTATTTCAACATTTCACTTTTGATGCATGTATTTCAATGGTAGTGCTTCACTTTCACAGCTTGCATGTTATATCAATCTAAAAAAGAGTTTGTTTAGCTTTAAACCAGCGCCGTACACATTTTTGTGTTGTTTTCCATCATGAGTATGGTTTTTATAACACTCTGTATTGAATTAAAATAAAGTCCTAATAAACAGAAGTAGCAACAGATATTCAACATACAGTACATCCAAGTAAAAACTTTTTTTTCAAAAAAGAAAAAATACTAAGTGAGGGTTCTATCCAACTCTTGATTGGATGACTGCAAGCTTGAGGTCGACTGTATGAAAGTGGCGGGGCATAAGAGGACTAAATAACTGAAGAATGTCCAAATGGAATCATGTGATCCTGAACTGAGCTTAATTATACCAATTAGTTGACGAGTCATTCATATAACAAGCCAACTAACCCGGTTTTGAGAAGATACAAAAGCAGTTAATGTCAGAGTGTAATGCGTCCTCTCATAGCAGAAGAATCTGACCTCAAGAATCTGTGCGGTGTGATCACTGCAGCACGAGTCGCTCTGTTCTTTCCTAATGATTCTGTCTCTCTGTTTCTCTCTCTCCTAATGAAGTTTAGACCTCCCGTAGGTTAATGGCTGCTGGGACGTGATAAAGACATGCTATATTAACTCCTGTCTCTCTTTTGCACACACGCAGCTGCCTGAGGGAGGCAGTAGCTCTGCATTGCTGCATTTCATATTAGTGATTTTTACTGTGGCAGATCTTGACTGCTGAACTCCGATCGGTTTGTCCTCATAATATCTAATGTCATTTATAGGAAAACACCATCATTATCCCAAACCAGCTGGTGTAAACACAGATGATTTGTGTTTCCTCACCGCTGCCGGGCATTATAGATCCATTTCTATCTGGGTCTTTGCCTCGTTCTGTCTTGCGGGAAGGGCTGGTTGTGGGGTCCTTGATCTCGTTGTCCCGGTCCTGGTCTGGGAGGTCTGTTAAATCTGGATCGGGTGCGTTTGGATCTGGAACATACAATCACATACATAACTAATTAGAAACAAAACAGTCACGGAAATTTATTTCAGTACAGCTTGTGTTTGAATGTATTCGTTTCGATTTTGGTGTCAGGATCCTCTTATGTCTAACTTCCTGTTTCTGCTTATGAGTCAGAGTACAAAATCTAAGGGCAGAAAAAGTGTATTCTGTGTGTATAAATATGATGTGTGGGCTGTATGAAGTCATGCTAACTTGGATAATGTTTAACTAAAATCTAATTGGTGGTTAATGAGTCAGCTGACTTCATCATCCACCAAATGGGGCTTAAATGACTTTACCTTTGGACATGCTGAAGATAAAAAAGGTATGTGTGTGTGTGTGTGTAACTCACCTTGGCCCACTTTCATGATGATCTTCATGGATCTCATGCTACAAACCCCACCTTCTCTGTTTTCCAACCCTTCCCGTGTTCCATTAGAAGTTGCTGGAGAAAGAGAGAGAGAGAGAGGGGGGCTTGGTGATTGTCTTGGCGAATTAGGTTTAGATTTATAGGACTTTTGATTGGAATTCTTGCTGCAAACCAAAGCAGGAAAAGGAAACCCTAATTTAACTCTATAAATCAGATGCAAAACACAAGCACATGCATACACACGTATACACACAGTCTCTGGCTAAGGAAATGCTCATTCAGCCCTTAAATCAGACATTGCAACCTAATATTACCTTAGAAACATCCAAAAACAAACTAACGTTTGTGTGTGTGTCTCAGAATATGGACAAGATGAAAAAAGCTCCAGTGTATTCTCCTGTTACTAGTCCCTATGATAGTAATCTGATCCCATGGGAACGCACAAACACACGCCGCCACGCAGTAAGAAAAGCCATGTGTATGAATTTACTTGCGTAGGCCTCGAAGCCCCAGTGTTTCCTACAGAATGATCCCTGTGAGTTTGAGAGATCGGAGACACAAACAGACCTAAAAATATGCCAGAATGTACCATGTTGCATCTCTGCTGTGTCCGAGAAAGACATAAGTGTGAAAAAATTAGCTTGCTTTGAAGAGGTGACACACATATATATATGTATACAAAACTCATAAAAACACACACAACCTCTATGTAGTTAAATAAACCGATATTGTCACAGCGGGTGATCCACCTTCATCCAATTTAACTCCCAATTACACTCGCACAAGTTCACACACAAACACACACACACATTACTAGTTTCCATTAGTTTGTGCTCATTAAGAGGTGTGATTGAGAAGTGTCGAGAGTGCATATATGTGTAAGCACTAATGAGGATGAACTATAGAACAGGTAAGATAAGAAAATATGCTTCTTCTTGCAACTGACTCCCTAACTTTTAAAGGAATGGTTCAACCAAAAAAATGGAAAATTCTGTCATTAACTACTCAGCCTCATGTCGTTCCAAACCAGTAAGACTTTTATTCATCTTTGGAACACAAATTAAGATATTTCTGATGAAATCCAAGAGCTTTATGGCATGTCATAGATAGACAGCAATGCAACTGAAATGTTTTATGGCCCAGATATGATCGTTAAAATTGCCCATGTGACATCAGCGGTTCAACTGTTATGTTTTAATGAAGCTACAAGAATAGCTTAAATTTCTTCTCATCTGGATGAGTCTTCACCGCATGCACAAAGTCTTGTTTACAAGCAGAGGAATGCACAAGCATGCATCGCAGTACTCTCATGAATGGCGGCAGACACTGACACGGAAAAAACACTGACACGGGCTTCAGGACATTATGGTTTAACCACTGATGTCACGTGGACTATTTTAACGATGTCCTTACTATCTTTCTGGGCCATATAATGTTTCAATTGTGTTGCAGTCTATGCAGGGTCAGGAAGCTCTCTGATTTCATCAAAAATAACTTAATTTGTGTTCCGAAGATGAACCAAGGTCTTACGAGTTTGGAACGACATGAGGGTGAGTAATTAATGACAGAATTTTCATTTTTGGATGAACTATCCCTCTAATCATTGTTTAGTAATGTCTGATTTGAAATTAATCATTACCTATTAATTAAAGATTTTTCATAACAGTTTTGTAGATGTTGGAACTATTATAAGCACAATGTTTGACAATTTTTTTTTATATATAGGCAGGACTACTCTTAAGAAACAGTGTGACATTTATATGAAGAAATCACAATAATGATAACTTCAATGAAAGCTTCAATATGACAGATTCTGTAATTTGGCAGCTAAAAAAGTCATTTTGCTCTGAAATATTTCAAGATTCCCCAAAAATATATTTATTTATTTATTTATTTGCCTGGAGCCCAGCAAAAATTCAACACTGGCTTTCCCTTTCATTTCAATATTACCATCACTTGAAGAGGAAGGTCTTGGCTTTCTTCTAATTATCACTGCTTTGACCAGTATCGGAAACTTTATAGCAGCAATATGGATGTGTGCTCAGAAAGAGACTCCAGTGAGGGAGAAAGGCCAGGGGAGGGCACCGTGCTTGTGAATGGCCCTTTGTGGGCGTGTATGGGGGAGGGGTGATGTGTGTGGTTGCTAGGAGCTGCTATGATGTCATGCAGATTGAGATGTATGGCAGTAGGCAGAGTGCCAGCCTCCTTACGGTAGCACCATGCCAACCTGTCACCGTTCCAACCACGGAATAGCATCACACGGTGCTGCTGTCCACACGCACACACACACACACACACACCCCATCCTGACTCCAGGCTAAAACACAACACACATTCCAGACAGGCAGGGTAATCCCACCCTGTGTACTGTTCTGTCACTACATCATTTCGGTCTTCATAATTAATAATTTGCTGCATGGATGTTATTGGACTATTAATTTCTAGTCAGACTCATGTCAAACTGAATTCCAAGAAGAGTAAAATCATTACAGAGAACAAAGCAGTTATATTTTTTAAAGAATATAGCGTAAACATGCAAATACACAAATCTCCAAGGACCACGCAGGGAGATTAACATGATTTAGATTTAAAAACAAGGTGTAAACACACATTAGAAAAAAAAAAACCGCGAAGGGGCTAGGGATTTACCATCTGCCTCTATGTGTGTGTGTGTGTGTGTGTGTGTGTGTGTGTGTGTGTGTGTGTGTGTGTGTGTGTGTGTGTGTGTGTGTGTGAGAATAAGAGAGAGACAAAGAATGAAATATTCAGTCTTGTCACAATAAATATAATGTTGCCCCAGTTAGCATCTCTTATTGACTGACATATAGTGTGTACTTTGTGTATGTGTGTGTGTGTGTGTGTGTATCAGCATTTGTTTGTAGCTGTACTCTCATTCTTTTGCCATCTCATGCCGACCTCATATTTTAGCAAACACACTCACACACATATCTAAACTTGTACATGAATACAAACACAATCCCTGAAGCAGACAAAAAGCAAAACACAGTAATATTACAGTATTTTTGGGGCAGTATTTTCACAAATAATGATAGATAAATTAAATACTCTGATTAAATGGCCATTTCAAGCGAATTTTAGTGTGAACAATGCAATGACAACACATAAAATAAATTAGTTGAAAGCCATTACAAATTTTATTATTTTATGTAATGGCCTTTTACATGGATCCTGACAACTAGTACCAAGTATCAATCATTCTAATAATAAATAACAATTGCAATAACTAATAACACTTTGTTAGCACTTTTCATAGCTCAAATGCTAAACTGATTCAAAGGAATTACAATTAAAATAGAAATATATATTAATTAAACATTAAAAGTTATATTAAATGGTAATTTAAGTCATTGCATGGAATTTTGCAATGACAATAATGATACTACCATTACTAATTATAAAAATAATAATATTTGGAAAAATATAGTTATACTGTGATCATTCCTTTTTTCCACATATTAAAGGTTCTAACATCAAGGACCGAATAATTATTTGGTTTCGAGGCAAGCGTTGAATATTCAGCTGCACGGTTCAGGTTTTGTGCCATATTTTCAAGTATAATCTTGCAGCTGTTAAATCAACATGACAGGCCCTGATTGAGCTGAGGTTCTCCCATCACGTCTCACAGAATGAAAGAATCCAAACCTCAATGAACGCGCATCAAATGTTCACAACCACAGCTGAGTCAGACTTTCGAAACGAATATTTTTGACAACTGTAACATTTACGTTTCAGTAGGCAGGGCCCAGAGCTGTTTCCCTCGAGTCTCTGACTGATGAGTAACTGAAACAAAGAGCGGAAGAAAAAGACGCTTCGCTGAGCAAGTTAGCCACAGTAGCCAACAGCACCCCTCTGAGCCTTCAGGGAAAAGACAACTGTAGTCACAGAAAGATCTGAAAAACAGCTTTTTGGGAGATGAATGAATGTAGCCGCTATGGGTTTTCAGTCTTTCGGTGGGTGAGCATGTGTGTTTGTCTGTGAGATTTGGGTCAGTGTTCATTCTAATGCAGTCGACATAACACAGAGAGCTAGTGACAGGTCACTCACACACACACACATATGTACACAACTCATCAGATCAGACACAGCTAGATTAGATCTTCTTTTGCTTCCAGAAGCTCATCCAATCAGATCGCTGCACTGGTCCAGCAGTCGCATAACACCCGACCTTTAAATCCGCAGGAAAAGCAGCTCAATGGGAGTGCGTGTGTGTTGTGGAAGAAAATTAAAATGCAATAACCTTCCAGCCTCACCGACTCCCCTGTAATTCTACATCCAAGTACAGACGGAACTTAACCTGAATGGCAAAAATGAGATTTTGTCTTCTCGGCCAACAGGTTCAGAGCAAGTATGTTTGTCATAACGTGGGTGTGTGTGTTTCAGGGGTGATGGTTTGTTATCTTCAACAAAGCTTATATTGTTCCAGTAGAAAATCCTTTAAAATGAAGCAACACTCATGAGGTCTGAGGAAGAGAGGAATGAAACAAGAGAAGGATCGGCCTGCTGTTCTCTCTCTCTCTCTCTCTCTCTCTCTACATGGATCGCTGGACTGATGGAATTCAACACTTCTATCATGTAAACGCTCACTCCTTTCTTGCAGTTTGATTGTGTTATTTCCCTTTCTTCATGTTTGTTTTTGTTTGTTTGTTTGTTTGATTCCTTCTTTTTGTTACTTTCTTCCTTTTTTCTTTTATTTGCATCTCTTGGTTTTCTTCTTTCTTGTTTCTTTGATTTTAAAGCCTTTCTCTCATTCTTTCAGTGTTTTTTCTTTTTTTTCTATCTATCTATCTATCTATCTATCTAGTCCATTCTTCCTTTTATTTTACTTCCTTTACTTTCTTCACTTTTCTCTTTCCTTCACTTTTCTTTCTTTTGTTCCATTCTTCGTTTTATTTTATTTACTTTCTTCACTTTTCTCTTTCCTTCACTTTTCTTTCTTTTGTTCCATTCTTCGTTTTATTTTATTTACTTTCTTCACTTTTCTCTTTCCTTCACTTTTCTTTCTTTTGTTCCATTCTTCGTTTTATTTTATTTTCTTTCCTCCTTTACTTTCTTCACTTTTCTTTCTTTCTTCATTTCACTTTTTTTTCTTTCTTTCATATTCTCTCTTTCTTTACTTCTCTTTTATGGCTATATTTCTTTCCTCTTCATTTTCTCTCTTTCTTTCTTCCTAGCTTGAGTTTCCTTCCATCCTTCCTGCTTCTTTCTTTTTCTTTCTTTCTTTCTTTCTTTCTTGGTTCATTGTTCTTTTCTTAACGTTTCTTTGTTTCCTCCTTTCCTCTCTCTTTCTTTACTTCGGTCTTTCTTTAGTAAACACTACCACCCATTCTCTCAAATTAGCTGTAAGTGAAGAAAATGACCAGCACATTCTGTTACTGATCGTAGATGGCTATCGGTGTTCTCACAAATTAGACCATTTTAAAACAACACCACAGACCATTATGCCTATTATATTTGGACCATATTAAAAGCATTTCTAGGTAAAGCGTTTTGTGATTAATGAAGCAGAGGGGAAAGCACTGTGTGTGTGTGTTCTGAACAGCAGTACTCCAGATCTCCCAGAATTCAACACACTGTAAAAAAAAAAATTTTTGAAACATTTTGGAAACTGACAATTAAATATTGACCCAACAAATTATTTCAAATAATTATCCCCAAACAAAAAGATGCATTGGGGTAATTTTAGCTTTTGGTCCAAAGGTAAAATTAAAAATATATATTCTCTGAACATATTAAATTGTGTTCAGCCAATTAATCAAGTAAAAGTGAAATATCTGTGTTTGCTGAACAAGCCTTGCGGAGAAAAAAACGCACCTGAGAGAAACCGTTGGTAATGGTATAGTGGATTCAAATATATCTACGCGGGAGAGATGAGGAGAGGAGTCGATGCTGAAGTACGACGACAGAAGTTCAGACATCATTTCAAAACAGATTTTTCTTCATTTAAGTTATGGTGAGTACTGAAATATGAATTTATTAAGTCTTGTTTACGTCAAACCGAGTGCAGGTCTCAATGTTTCAGCATAAAACCGTAAAACATGGGCATTAATGTTACACTACCGCGGCCATTACACTAACATTGGGTAAGGTTAAACGCATTAACGACTCTCCGAATGTTTTACTTGAGGACATAGTATATTGTAATGTCTGAAAAATGACAGACAAGGGAAGCTCTATTTCCGAAGTTTTAATCAGAACGAAGACAGTCTGTGAGATGAGAACACTGTCCCGGCCCTCCGATCTAACTTATGCTCCGAACTTACTTTGTTAACCCCATCACTGCCGGTGCAAAACAAACACCAATTTCACAACTATGAAGAGTCTGTGCGCTACAATATTTTCCTTAGCCTACATAACATTGTATTTTGCAAAATAACATTGAATTCACGCCTTGGTTTCATGACAGCCTTTAATAAACTAATTTAGTCCAATACTAATATCTCATTTACTATTTATTGAACTAAATAATTTTATCAAACTATATTGTGATTATGATAAATGTATGAGACACTAGCTATTAGTTATATGTTTCTGTTATAACTTTTTTTTTTTCTCTCTCAATGTAGCCAAACATCCTAGGTCTGACTCAACGGAACGACTAACGTTACGACTTTCACAGTGAGTATTTAAAAGTTTTTATTGCATATTTGTTCATACCATATTCGTGTCAAATACCCTTAGCTCTTGTGATATTTAAATTGTGTTAAATTGCTTTATTGAGAGCCGCCAATGAGACGCTTCTAAAATTTGTGACACTGTAATTCAGGCTACATAATTTACAAAGTGGTTGGCCAATTTGTCTTACACCCGTTTGACACATACTCCGTCTGCAGTGCTTATGTTCGTGTTGCAGTACATGTATGGCAAGCTATAAAGCTCAGAATTAGTAATGTTAATTAAATCACTATTTATTAATAGCAATCTGTTAATTAATAATTAAATACTGTTGGGTTTCTCACACAAACCGATCATTTCGTGTCAGACATCAATGTGTCAGTGACAGTATTTATATCACATTTTACCTCAAATCAGCCGTCCCCACACCACCACTTCTGGTAATGAGGTCAAATTACACGATATGGCATAGAGATACGCACGAAAGATCACTTGCGCCGCTTGCATCCCATTGAGATACGCCATATTGTGTACATGACTTTGGAACAGAGTAGAGTTATAAATTATATTCAAATTAAATGCATATGTGGTGAAATTACTAGATTTATTAGAAATGAGATATATTTTAAATTAAAACTTACAACAGGCTTGACAAAAACAGCCGATTCTCATCTTTTCTTTTGTTTTAAAATCTTTTTTACAAGAAATCCTCCAAGAAAGGATGAGTGTTAACCATTATGTCACTTTTTTTTACCAAAATGCCAGGTATAGTGTCGTTTTCCTTGCTTTATCCAAGGAAAAAAGCCATGTGTTGACTTTGAAACAGAGTAGACTTTAAATTATGTGCATCTGTGGTGAAATTACTAGATTTTCATGTCAATACATGTTTATTTTAATGCGAACAATGTGCTGTCACTTTAATTTAGTGGGTCCAGCACAGCAAAAAATAGACTTAAACCGGAAATGCCGAACTGCTGCAGACATACCGCACCTGGAACACACTGTGAAAGCTCTAACCGGTTAACATACTCACTGCAAATGGAGTATGTGTGAAATGGGCATTAGTCTGGGAACCCCTCCCTCAGAAAATCTCTACAAACTTGAACAAATTTTATTGTACATCTAATTAATTTTTTCTAAAGATTTCTAACTCTTTTTTTATATATATATATATATATATATCTGGGTCTTTTGCCCTTTCAGCAGTGTGGACTTGACTATCACCAGCATGCTGGTCACTCAGTCCACAGTTGGCTATATTTTCCAGTTGCTGTACAGACTTTATGACAACTTTTCCCCATTTAGCTCTATCTTTAGAAAGCCTTTTTTTTTTTTTTTTTGCAAAAGTATCATCTTTCAGCTTTTTCATTTATTTATTTTGCAGGTTTAGAAGAAGTCCATGCAGTGCTGCTTCTGCAAGTTTTCATCACCTCACCAAGACCTAATTTTCAACTTGCAATTGGTCAGTTAATGCAACTTCCTTTCCATGTTTACACCTAGAATGTGTTTGCATTTTCAAGACAATTGGAGCTTTAAAAACACATTTGTGGAGGGTACATCCAAAGACTGGCAACAAGGGGAATACCACATTTTCTTGTGATTTTAGGGAAATCTGCTCTCAATCAACATTTCTTTACCATTTAAGAGGACATCTTAAAAACCACGAGAGGGTTCATTGTCCATTTTTAAATTATAATTTTGTAGCAACAGTTACTGTACATTCACAGCTCATAAGAACAGGAAAATACAAATCCCATGGATTAAATGAATTAAAAATTAAATGGATTAAATTCTGGACATCAGTTTGTCCTGAGAACAGGTGCAATGATGCGAGTCCATCTTCTTCCTTAGGATGTGCATAAATAAAATATTTTATATTGTTAGTGCAGTTTCATAAATGAAGTACCTAAATACCAAAATGTCAGTGAAATTTCTCTAAACACTGATAATACATGTTTTTTAAATAATTGTGTAAAAAATAAAGTGGTTTTGTTAATGTAAGATCTAAGGTCTAATGAGTTTTGTGCATCTTGAAATCCTGAATTGAAATGCTTGATTTTTATCTACTAAGGTCTACTGTGCAGAAATGTTCAATGTATTTACCATTTAAGGTATTTTCACAATACTGTTGTAGATTTGATCAAATGTATTAAATAAAATGTGGCAGTATGGATTGAGTGTTTAATGTATATATTTTTTTTCTTTTGGGGCAACGGGGAATAAACAATACAGTGAAGTTGCTTTTCTAATATAAATTTACCAAAATATATTTTTAGTTTAGGTAAAACTAAAAAGGAATGCTACTACAATTTAAAATGTATAATTGGGCCAATAACATGGGTTGGTAACCTAATTTCGTTTCAATTGTTTTAACAAATTATTTCTAATTTAGCCAATGTTAACAGACTATTGCTACAATTGATAAAATTACATTTACAGAATTTCACTTGGGCCAATTGAAAATTTTAGATGTGACCAGTCACTAGAAAATTTTGAGTTGGGAAGATTATAAATTTTTTACAGTGTTTCATTTAGATCCTAGCTTTTGAAGACCTGCTTGCCCTTGCCATATTTTAACCTATGAGTGTTAGAGAGAGAACAGAGAATGTAATTAAAGGTCAATTAGTCTCTGTTCTGAAGTCTCTCTAACACACACACAGACAAACACTCATTACGTGCATTAGCTCCATGGGTAGTGTGACCCATCATGCATCACTGACCTTCATCGTCTACTGGGACAGCCGCATGGGCATCACTACAGCAACAGTGACCATTACTACAGCAACCAAATCCATACACAAAATCAAACACACTTGCACGCACACACACACACAGCAAAAATCTTGCTCGGTTTGGTGCACCTGGTGCTTAACGTCCCATAAGACAAAGAAAGATGAACTCCCGGTTTTATATTGCTTTCTTTCTCTGTCTCTTTCCTTTTCTCTCTTATTCGCTTGTGCCTCAAAGGGGAGAAAAAGTTGTTTAGCTGACTATGACTTTTTGTGCTAGTACTTTCCAAAGAGGTCAGATATACCACAAACAAAGAACTGAAATATTCAGCCAATGTTTGTCTGCAAAGCACAACAGATTTGCAGTACGTGTTTGTGTCTCGCTCTTGTATATGAAGTATTCAGAATAACTGTTTACAATAAGTGCTTACTGTAATTTAAAAAATGCAGTTTAATATTCAGTTGACCTTTCATTTGCACGTCAACAGTGCCTATTCAGAGCACAGAAACTTGGCCCGCTCAATCACAGTGAGGTAACATAAAGGAAGCAAGATAGATACTATTATTCCAAACACCAGAATAACTAATGATAAGAGCAAAGTGTTGGAAAGTCTGACAAACCCTGTGCTATTCCTGGCTGCGCGTAACACCCGCCACTCTGCATATCCTTCAGATGTCAACATTAGAAACAAGCACCTGAAGTTCTGGATCAAAATTCTACGTAAAAAGACATAGATGTTGTTGTTGTTGTAATTTTTTTGTCATTTTTATTGGACAAAGCAGCAACCTGCTTCCAAATAGGACTCCACATAAGGAAAATATATCTTAACAGAAAGTTTAAAAAGCACTGCAACAATGGAAAGAAATTAATCTAATTTTTTTTTAGATTATATTCATTAAATGTATAACCTAATATCAACAAAATGTTCTTTACAGTATACTTTTGCTTGCAGTAGTGGGTTAAACGTTTCAGAGTGCTGAAGATATCAGGCTGACTGGATATTGGATTGCAATTCAATAGCCATTTGCAATAGGAGCCAAATTCTTCTTACATTACAAAGCGGCTAAAACCAACCGTTTGCTCTTAGTTTTTGTGCATGTTAAAGGGGCAGTTTAAATCAGGCAAATAACACACACAGCTCGATGTGATATTTGACCTCTCTCACCCCAGAGCGACCACAGTGAAATGAAGCCACTCATTTTCATACTTCTGCTGTGGCCTGAGAGACAGTTATGGTGAGAGGTTACACAAAGACCCACTCACACACACACAACACACACTCATCATTCTGGTGCAGCGGTTTGGTCAGAATTACTTCAAAGCTGGACTGTCTGAAATCAGAATCATATGTTGCTGACACAGCCTTAACACAAACACACACACACACACACTCGATACAGTCACACAGAAGAGAAGCTGACCCTAAACAACCCTTAATTTAGCCCTTTTTAACATCCTTAATCCTGAAAACATTGCATAAACTTTCTAGCCTTTCTAGCAGCCGCACACTCCTCTTCATCTGGTCATTACGTGCATTTCATGCAGTAATAATCGCTTAAATCTTGTGACTGCTTGATTTTTTTTTTTATTTTTTTTTTACTTTCCATCCATGGCTTTTTTCTCTTTCCATTATATTTAGCACTCCCTTGACTGTATGACTGTACTGTTTCCATTGTCATGCTTTTCAAATCAACTTCTCAAACACATGCACACACGTCTTTTTTGACAATTTGATATCTTTCAGCAAGATTCGTTTATGGAGCTAACATTTTGATGAATGAGTAAATGGCTGGTGGTTTGGTTTCTAAATCAATAAAAAATCTCAATGTAAATATCACAGTCAAGTCACTAAAATGCTGGAATGCTTTAGAAATTCTTCTAAAGATGATGTCTCGTTTATAAGAGCTCAAATCACTCTCATTCAACAGGTTCTGAATTAAACCCGCGCTCACACAATGACCCAGGATTCATTTCAAACCTGTACTGCTTCATGACTCCACACAAGAGCGACATGATGAGCCCAATGTCTTGCTGGAACACATACTGGAATTAAATCAGGCCATAAAAGACAGTGAATTCTCAGAATCTCTCTTCACAATTAGAAACAGACACAGAATCTGACCAAGCACAGACTTACCGACCCCAGTCCAGACATAAAAAGATACCCAAACAATAAAAACACGCATAGCTTAATGCATGAATGACAGCGATGTCAAAAGGACTGCATATTTTAGTATTTATGCCTAAATGAATTTGATTACAAAAGAACCTATAAAATAAGAAATATTTTCACTTGACGGGTTGTTGTTGTTTTTTTTTATCATCTTTTTATCTTGCTTTCTAAAAGAAGTCTAAACGTCCTGGAAACATGAATACTTCAATAATACAGGTTTGGTAATATTTGTCAATGCCAATGGGGTTGAGGGGAAATTAAATTAATGCAAGATGTATTCTCTGCAAACGAGGATTATAAATGTACATACGTTTTGTTAATTTAATGTTGTTTAAAGGATGGTCAGATATTTCCACTGGAAAACAAGACAAAAATATAGATTCGAAATAATTATTTTAGTGTATAGCGCAATGTTTCTGGAGCACTTGAGCTAAATGTTGCGGCACTGCTCGACGGGAGAAAGTTAACATGTATGGCTTGGAGGCTGAGACAGGGAGACGGGAGAGCAGACCCGGCCTGCTTCAAAGAACTTCTGCAGACAGACTGGAGACGATTTGACAAATAGTTACATGGATAAAGGAAAATCGCGAGGAGGTTTTAGTCACTGGATTGGCCTTTGGAGCCAGTGCACTGAACCTTGGTAGGGACTACATTGTCTACATATTGACTTGCGTATCCTGGGATGTGGGCAACAATAGGAGTTTAGATTTAAACTAGAACTTATATTGATATAAAGATAGAATCAAAGACCAAAAGGGCTGTTTTAGGGCATGATGATATGGTGAGTGTTGAACTCTGCAAAAAAAAAAACAAACAAACAAGGAAACGTTGTCAGCATCACAGAAATCAACCTACTGAGGGTACAGGAAAGGCACAGAGGCTGAGAGAAAGAAACTCGACACCAAGCCAAAAGAGTTAAATATAGTGAGAGGAGAAACAGCAGATTCTTGTGGATGGATAAAAAGCACCTGGAGTGACACTGTAGCAACTGAAAAAGCCTGACAGACACGCTCAAGGCGGGTGGGCAGAGCGACGCGGGATGATTTGTCAGTGTTAGTGAGGTCTGCAGCGGCATGTATCAGCTCAGACACAATCAGAACAAGCTTAATGGTAGCTATTCATTATCGAACCACAAGACAACATTTCATTAACGCCGACAGCTAACAAAAATATCATAAATGTGATAATTAAAACACGCTATAAACTTTAACCACAAGAAATGGCAGGACACACAATCCGGGTTACAGTGTACACAGTAAAATGCTTTTTTACTCGGGGATTTTGAGAGTGTAATTAGTTCAGTATGCTTCCTTGAGATTCTGTGCATTTCAAACAATTTCTAGTTAGTGGTCAGTTTAGCCGTCTGGAAACATCTTGCTTACATTTAACACACACAAGGGGTGGTTTATATTAAAAAGCAGCTATACTGATGCCAAACTACAATCAGTTCAGGGACTCACTGTACGTAAACAATGTAAATGTGACATATTAATAGCGCACACTGTAGAAAGGCTTTTCTGAGAAGCAAACGAATGCGTGTGAAACTGTCACGCTCTAAGGTCTCTCGCTGAGTTATTAACTCACACCGACCAGTGAAAACAAGATGACCAGACAGCGAAAACCACTGAACCCATAACACAAACACATTTCAGCTAAATTATTATAACCAGACTCATCCTGTTTACCAGAGCAAGATAAAGGCAACTGGTTGCTAGGAAGTGTGTGTGTGTGTGTGTGTGTGTGTGTGTGTGTGTGTGTGTGTGTGTGTGTGTGGTGATGGGTCAGTAGAGGTGAAGTGGATTATGGGACATGTCTGGCCATCATGGCCAAAAGACCATAATCTCAGTGAGGCATGGCAACCAATGAGACATGCCTGACTGAAAGTGTCTCTCCCTCCCACCCAACCACCATAGAAAGAGTAAAAAAAAAGTGGTGTAAAGGGGTGGGTACAGTGATCCATAAAGAAAAAAAGGGGACAGAAATTGTGTGTTACATTTACCATGCTGTTCCCTGCTGTTTTTATCTTGTATGCGAAGGGTTTAGCTTGCATTTATGCTGAACGTGTTGGAAATCTTTAATTCTGAATGAATGATTAATCAGCGCTTCAGCACAACTGTTGCATGCTGTTTGTGGCTGGAAAATCCTCTTCACTGAAAACCTCTTTCACAAAAGCTTGACTGTGCCATTTACAGATTTACACAAATATATTACCATTACTATGGAAGCCTCTTCCTGCTTTTATTTGTCGTAACTGTGGCTTTATTTCTCATAATTGCAACTTCATTTCCCACAATTGCGACTTTATTGGTCACACTGTGACTTTGCTTCTTTTTCCTAAATGGTATTTCTCATTTTAAGGCGTTATTTCAATTACACGTTTTATTTTTTACTCTCAGGCAGAAACTGGCTTCAATATATTAAACAAACACATGCTTTCCATTGACTTCTATTGTTTTACTACAACGCTAAAGACATTTTTTATACTTTACCATACCCCAAACCATCGCATAGTCCGTGGTTTAAATTAAACAACAATAAGGACCATTGGCTGATCCATACATTGTGATTTCTGGTTTTACTATTCTTTTGTTCACGGTCAAGAAAAGGGACATTTGGACCCATACGGTAGGTCAAACCTGACCCAAACCAAAATCTAAAATTGGACTTCTCATTAACTTCTATTGTATTTAAAGTAACTTTTTAGATACAATAGATACTACAATAGCTTAACGCTAATTTATGAAATTCTACTTTAGGGATTTTTAGTAGTGAATCAACATTCTCAGAAAGAAATGTGTAAGGCAGCTTGTCAGTGAGGCAGAAGCTTTAAAATGAATTATTTGTACCTTTTTAATCCCAAAAAGTAGTAACTTATGGGTAGATATGATGTCTTTTTAAGGGTACTGCAGTTTCATTACTTTACAGTACTACAACTTTTGTATGCAAGTATGTTATTATGAGTGAAAAATGCGTTCCTAAAAGTAAAACGGAAGTTACTTACAGGTGATGTAATAGTTTGTCAAGCGTTTGAATTCAAGTCCCATGTAGTTTGGACTGAACTCCTGGAACTTGATGGTGAATTTGATGTCTTTATCTGGTTTGTTGCAGGTCACCAGAACATTGGGGTCCAGTATGGTGCTGCAGGACTCGGCCTGCTCTTTCTTCACCAGGTAGAGTTTATAAAACTCATATGGTCTCCCCAGTTCCCCTCTGGGGCAGATAATGTCCAGTTTGTCACCGATTTCTGGGTAGATCACCAAGCCCTTCCCAGACACAAACCTGCAACACAAAGCATACAAAGTTACAATAAATCACAAACACATTTAAACAGTCTTCTGACTCTCAGTAGAATCTCTGCAGACTTCGTGATCATGAGAGGAAAAACTTGGGTTCAAATAGCCCTCCAGACTGCCAAGATCCTCCACAAAATGCTCCAGAGGGACTATTGCCGTTCCATTTTTCCTTTTAATAACATATTTCAAAATGTATAAAACAATTCCAAATATTAAAGAAAGAGCGCAACAGAAGAGCAGAGTCAGAAATGAGCTGGATGGAGATAGAGCTCTATCTGCTGACTATGATTTATTAGACAGGGAAAGTGAAGCATCTGCCTTCATTTATTAGAGTTTCTAATTTATTGTTCATGTGCTGATCAACACTGCTTATACATTCAGGGAATACATGATTCATTCTCAGACTTTAGAATGTGAGTGTGCGAGTGTGTGTGCATGTGTGTGTGTAAGTGGAGATGATTGCAACACAGTCCTTTACACATTTTACTGCTAACCGCACACAAACACACACAGACATGCCCTAAAACTACATGCACAGACAAAAACACTTACACAAAAATCCCCTAAAACTACAAACAACACATGAACAAACACACACACACACACACAAACACACACAGCCTCTAATCAAAAAGCCATGGACACATACTAAATAATGACAAGTAAATATACAAAGCCTTTAAATAAAAAACACACCAGTGGAGTTCAGGAGAACTTGCATTTCCCTGATATATGGTCCTGATCAAACGCAAATTTTGTCTCTGTATAATTTCATTCTGCTGGTTATTTCTGCACTCATGCACACACTCCTCCCTGCAGGCTGTTCGCTGGTTTAACACACATAAGAGCATACGAAAGACGGATTAACAACAAAAACCTTTTACTGGGGCACAGGCTTCTGTCTATTCACAAAACATGTTGTAAGTGTGTTCATGTGCATGCGTCTGTGTCTGAGGTGTGTACAGGATTGTGAAATCCAATTATGACTGAGTGATTACAGCCATTGAGAAGCACAATTATGTTCTCAATGAGAAGAAGGGAAACAATGGAAACAAATAGACTCATATAAACAACAATATAAACACACACACACTGAAGTTATGATAGCTCATAGGTTTTTTTTTTTTTTCACTTAAAAAGAGGAGAGAGGAACTAAAAAAAGTGAATGAAAAACAAACCAAAGCAAACTATAAGTGGCATGTAATTTCAGTACAGCGAGTCAGTGGAGATGCACAATATATCTGTAGCACATCATTTAATGACAAATATTAAAGATTTTTTTAATGTATCAATAAAGGGTTTTATATTACATTTATTTAGTTTTGGACAAGATTTATTAATATAAATTATTAATAATATTATTAATGTCAAATATATATTAATAATATTAATAATAATTAATATTTATTCAACAAAGATGCATTAAGTATATCAACAGTGACAGACATTTAAAGTGTTACACAATTTTTAAATTTCTAATTAATGCTGTTCTTTTGAGCTTTCTATTTCTATATTATATATTCTATTAATCAGAATCCTGAAAAAAAAATGTAATTTTACATTTCAAATTTAATTTTAACATGCCGATTCTGATTTTAAGAGCTATAATTGACAGCATATACAAACAAAAATCTACTTTTCTTCAACGCAAAGTATAAGGTCAGTGATAAAACAACAGCACAAATAAATGTAATAGAATAAATAGAGCTATGAAACTACGTTTTTCAGGTTAAATAAGTTTTTACTCAGGTTAGAAATACTACAGAAATTAAAGTAATTTCTATAAGTGTGCATTTATATCAAATTGTAAAAAATAATACAAATTACAGCTTACCATTAAAGTTATAAAATGTATTCAGTCAAGATCAGAAAGTGTTTTTCTTTGTCTTTTGTTCTTTGATTAACATGACAGACGGCAGCAGGAATATTGGACAATTTTTCCACGGACCCAATATACTGTTACACAACATGCGTTCTCTTTCTCAACTATTTAATGTTCCAAAACTGACTGTGTTTAACTGCATATTCACTAAGATGGGCATTTTGACAATTTTGTATGTATTCATTTAGTTATTTGTGGCTAACAAGCTATCTGAGACTGAGCGCGTCTTGTGCACTCCACTAATATACATCAGCGGTGGTGCGCGTGCTTTTGCGCAGCACAAGCACTATTTAACCGGTGTGAATGAGACGTGTGTGAGAGAGAAGGGGTTGTCAGAGAGAAGAGAGTGAGAATGCGTGGCTGATGTGATGTTATTGCCTGTGCCGCTGCTAACAGAATGGATCGGCTCGAAATTGGAAAGAAGTGATCATGAGAAAAATCTGCCGTTTCCGATCCCTGGTTGACTGATCGGTGCATCTCTAATATCAGGGTTTCCAATACATTGATTTATTTGTAGCGGGCCACCACAATATCAAAACTGACTACCACAAATCGATTTTCCAAAAGGCTTTGACTTCATTGAATAAACATGAGCACTGCACGTTTCAAAATCAAAAACCGGTGCGGGTGTTTGTATATCACTGTATTTCAAAATGTAACCGACTCTATTTAGAAAATTGTCATTTTCATTTCATCTTGATTGTAATGCCTGATAAAGCAGCGTTTGTGAGCTCAGCGCTACTTGACAGCCGTTACCAGAGAAACCTCTATCTCTCCTGCTCTTAAAGCACCTCCTGCTGGCAGAAAATGGATTTTCATATATAAATATACTGTATATGGGGGCAGGGGAGTGCCATCACAAATAGAGTGTAAGGCTGTGGGAAACACTGAATATATATATATATATATATATATATATATATATATATATATATATATATATATATATATATATATATATATATATATAAAGAAAGGTATTATTTTAAATTGTATTAATATTTTATCATATTAATGTTCTTTATTGTATTTGTGGTGAGCATAAACATTAATTTTACCCCATAGTATGTTAAAAATAACAAATGAACAAAAACTAAGATTTTGTATACATTGTTATTATTATTAAACCCAATTTTTGACAAACTGACACCAAAATTGAGCTTGGCAAAATAAATAATGATAATCTGGCACATTAAATTGTGATATTCACTAGCAATGTTTATCATATTATAAGGTGGTAGGCAGCCCAGAGATTAACGTTTAATGTTGTAACACTTCATAAAAGCAGATATCTGAGGCGGTGACACGCAGAACTAGAGAATATCTGTGTGCGCGTGAGAGAATAAGAGATTTGCATGACTGAGGGAGTTTTGCAAGGTTAAACTCTTTGTGTGACATTTGCCTCCTCTGTCTGCGGCCTCTTCTCTGTTCCTGTCTTTTCCTTTCTTTTATTCCTCTGTTTCTAGATTTCTTTTCATCCCTTTCTTTTTTCTCCATCAATGAAGATGTCAAACTCATGCCCTTCCTCTGACGGCCAGCTATGACTGAACAAATCAGAAGCAGAAAGAGAAAGCAAGCGAGGAGGAGGAGGAATCTGACCTTCTAAACTCTGAACAAAAGACTTCATCACTTCCTGTCAAATCAGCAGCTGCTGCAGATTCAGAATTTCAGAAGCAGGAGCTGAGAGGGATTGTTTGTGAATGTGTGTGTGTTGGAAGCTCAAAGAGGTTCCACAACAGGCAGTGCACTCCCTAAAACACACACCGCTGATTCTGAGAAGATCTCACCCACAAACTTAGAATCATTTAGGTAGCCCTTCCTTGTTCCTACAGGAAGTTAAGGAGTTTATGTGCCTGTGTGTGATCAGATCAGGCCAAACTATTTCTTTATTAACGCTTGTTTACTTTGTGGTAACAACATGAAACTTGCTTTCAATTAAAATATTAATACTGTCAAATATATTAATCGTGATTAATCATATCCCAAAGTCTGTGTTTACATGATATATGTTTGCCCGGTGTATTGATATATAAATACACACACATACATGTACATATTTAAGAAATATTTACATGTGTGTGCGTGTATGTGAGAATATAATATACACACACACACACACATACATACATACATACATACATACATATTATATATATATATATATATATATATATATATATATATATATATACATACACACACACATATGTGTTTATATTAATATATACCACACACAGCTATTATGTAAACAAACATATTTTGGATGCTATTAATAGTGATTAATCGACAGCACTAAAGTTAAAAGGTAAAATATATCTTACTTCTATACATGAATTAATCTGTATATATATATATATATATATATATATATATATATATATATATATATATATATATATATATATATATATATATATATATATATATATATATATATTAAATATATAACAATTATGAAATGTAATATTCATTTTTAGTATTATCAATGAAAGTTACGTGTCTAATTTTTGTGTAATTAACCTAAATATTATATTAAAAATGAATATTTAAGTCTGAATAACAAAATTCTAGAAAGAAAGCGATAATAAACAAATGGCATTTCCTGCTTAAAATTGAATTAAATCAGTAGCACATTAGAGAGTGGGGGAGATGTCTTAATTCAAATTGTAAATGTAATTATCCACACATACACTTCAGTTTCTGTTCACTGTGTGAAACAGAGTTAGACCCACAAGCTTGCGCACACACACACACACACACACACACACACACAGACACACACACACACACACACACACACACACTCACACTCAATAAGAGGCCTCCTCGCTTTTTAAACAACTGAACACGGGATTAGACCAGGACTGAATGGCACCAATTAAATACTGAATACAGCAGCCATGCAAATCAGCCTCAATCAAGAGGGGGGGGGGGGGAGAGAGAGAGAGAGAGAGAGAGAGAGAGAGAGAGACACAGACATCTCTTAACACACAAGCGACTACATTCTGAGAAGGGGCTGTAATCACATGTCTTGGCATTAAGTCTAAATTCCACAATGGACCAACATCGCCAACTCATATGCACAACACACATACCGTATTTTAACATTTAAATACTGGAAAGTTCACTTTTATTTTAGGTGATTAACATATCCAACTGGAAAATGTAGTCACCTATCTCTCGTTAAAAAGACACACACATACACACACACTCAGCATGGCGAGACACCGGGTGTATGTATAGAGTGTGGTGGTCATGTGATTGTCCACTCTCAAGGCAGAGCTCCTACAAGTGGCTCTTTGTCTGCGCGAGAGACAGAGAGAGAGAGAGAGAGAGAGAGAGAGCGCGACAGCTTACACATATCCCACTCACAATAACAACTGCACACAAACTCACACACTCAAAAAACACACAGAGCCTTGGGCATCTTGTTGAGAATGGGAGAAATGAGTGAATGGAGTCTAAGAGAGATGAGGAATCTCCATAGCAGGACCCCCCACAACCCCCACCCCATTCTCATTAATTCTCTCTCTCACACACACACACGCACACACACACTTTGGTTAAACTTTCTGCAGTTTTAGATATATAAAAAAAAGAAGGATTTACTTCTTTTCTACACTGTTTTTACAAAAAACATATCTGGATGCCCTCAAATTGAAGTATGTCAGATTCACTTCTCGGGACAAATTGGCCCTCAAAGTATAGCTAACCCAAAACCTAACACCATAAAAGAAAAAAGAAAATGTTTAATTTTACTTTCTGATTTTATTAAAAACAGTATTTACTTAATTTACAAACCGGTCTCTTTCTTTTACACGGCTAAACGTTTTATCGAAGGTTCATATCCTGCATGAAATCCTAATCTAAATATATAGGCTAATCCTTTCATATCCTATCTGATAGCAACACCGAATGCAAGCACAGGGGATTTCTGGGATTTTTAGTCAAAGTTCACCGGGTCGGCCCTGGAGCGATATAATAACTCTCCATCACACATGCATTCAGACAAAAGTATATTCTTCACTTGATTTGTTTCCTGCTGTCCTCCTCTGACTTTAGCTGCAGGTTTTCCACTCATATTACTTTCACCAGTTCAAAGAGGCTAGAGGTTAAAGGTCAAGCTAAAGTTCCCTACTGAACTATCAAGATCTGCCAACACAACAGAATTCACAAGAACTCTTCCACATTATCACATGTAGGACTGGTGCTGGTGGAATGGGTGGAATTGGAAATCACCTGGGATCCCACAAAAGAATAACAAAACTATTTTTTGTTTGCGATGCAGTGCATTCTGCAGTTTTAGTTGTGGTGACAATACCCTTGAAATAATGTGACCAATTCATATTTTTATTGGACTGCTGCACGAGTTTCTTGTGACATTTGATAGTTTCACATCAAGCTTACAGTAAGACATCTGTATGACAGGTCTTCCGTAGTGCAAGAAGATTTCTTACATCTGTTCGGCTCTGAAACAATGACTTGAGCCACTCGAGAAAGTGCTTAATTCAAACACACATGAGAGAAAATAAAATCCGTTGGACAATTTCACCAACTTTACAGGACCTGTTCATATTACTACAAATACATAATAATAAAAATAATAATAATAACAACAATAATAATAAACACGTAGCTGTTAAATTGTGACAAACAAGTATTGCAGTACTCTCAATGGGTAAATAACTACAAGCAAATAAAACTACATCTTTTAGTATAAGCTTTCTATAAATGTGTTTTTGTACATTTAAGTTCTTTTGAGCAACCCTCCTGATTTTCTAAACAAATTATTTAGTCTGAAATAATTGAAATGTTTTTTCTGTCCTCCAAATAACTTAAGCTTTTTTTTTATATTGCAGTTCAACCCAAGTAAGCTACAGTTTCATACTTTTTTCCCCAACACTAATTGGTGTATAAAATGTGTTAGTCTTTGTGTGGATGGCAACACCTCCGTTTCGCTAAATAATAACTGAATACTAATAATACTGTTATTTATAACAGCAAAAGAGCATTCATTAAATGAATAATAGCATTCATAACCAACTTTATGAGTCTCCAAATGCAACGACACAGTGGTTGCAGTAGCTATAGCTGACAGTATATATATATTTAGGGTGCAAAGGAAAAAAAACACAGGCAGAAATGCTCATATTTACTCTGTCTCTCCTCTCTCTGTCAAAGTCTGTCTCTCTCGTCTCGTCTTCTCTCTCTTTCTCACACACACACACACACACACTTGCACACATATTTGCTCTCCCACTCACTGTCAGGAGTATTGTGTTTGATGAAAGGTATGAATTCCTCTAGAGCTCCTCCAGGATACCACCGTTAAACACACACAGAGTATAATATCTATGCTCTTAATGGGTGTGTGTGCGCGAGTCACAGGTCACAGTGATGAGTCTATGTGTGTGTTTCTTTCTCATAGGATCTCACATTACAGAGCAATTAAAGCAACTGTAAACACACACACACACACAAACAGGTTATACTTGGCTGACAGCTTACTTGGAAAATGCCTGGGAGAAAACAGCAAAAGAAATCAAACACACACACACACACACACACACAGAAAAGAAATTGTCATTTTACTAATAGCAACACACGTGTAGTTATCTGTGACCGCATCACTGATTGATATTATTTACACCTCTGAGAATAGAGTGATAGAGAGACTCTTGGGAACCAAAACCAACAAGAGAACAATGACACGTTGTCATTGCACACTAAATAACTCCATCATCACATTTTATGTGTGTTTCAGCATGCCTGTCATGGTAATGTGGACTAGAATAAGTGTACATAGCTTTTCCCCTCATCTTACACAGAAACTAAACATCTTACATGACAACATTTCATTCTCAAAGGGTTTTTTAACAGAGGTGATGATACTTGTTTAGCGATATTTTAACAATGTTTAACTGTGAAAGTGATTTTTACACTGAGATTATTAAACACTCGCCTAAAATTATATCTTTAAGAATAAAATGATCTAATAAAGATGTTCAATTTTATATTTGGCTTTTCTTTTTTTTTCAAAATCCATTAGTTTTTAGTGTTACATTTTCCATTCAAACGTTTTTGAACAATGACTCACCAAGGCTGCATTATTTTATCAACAATACAGTAAAACAGTAATATTGTGAAATATTTTTACAATATAAAATAATAATTTTCTATTTTAACACATATATTAAAATGTCATTTATTCCTGTGATGGCAAAAGCTAAATTTTCATCAAGTTCAGTCTTCAGTGTCACATGATCCTACAGAAATCATTTTAATATGCGGATTTAATACTGAATTAACATTTCTATGACTTACGGTACGGTACGGTTACGGTAATATGTTTCTTGAATCTTGATACTTGAGATATTTTCAGGGATTCTACAGTGAAACTATTTTCCAAACCAGATATATTGTCGATATCAGCAGATTTGAAGTAAAACATGATTTATGAGCCTTTCGTATTGTCAGGTTCACTTTTCAACAGGTTTCCATTTCCAAAATGTAGGCCTACAAGCACAGCCAAACCTGTAAACACACACAGATGAAAAAACCCTCTTTCTGCTCATGTTTTATGAATTAGCCGCGTGGATGTGTGTGCGGCGAGTGTGTTTTCGGCATTGTTTTAGAATTCGATTTTCCATTTGTTCTGTCCAGATGCAGGCAGAGATCACTGTCTCACCAATAATGGCTCTAAACTCCTTCTCCCCTCCATTTTAAATAATAATGAGCCTTTAGAATGGCTGATTCAGACGTATCCCTAAAAGCTGCTTTCCACAGCCCCCAGACCAGTAAACAGCTTTCAGCCTGATCTATCTGTGGCCGTCCTGAGCTTGATATGTGTGTGTTTTCAACCAAACCTAAGATCGGTGACTAAAGTTTGAGCTCCCGGTGTGCGTTCAGGAGTAAGTCTCCTAATGGCAGGTAACCCTAAGCAGCTTAAAAAGGCTGCGTGAGAGATCTGTTCTCAGGTCAGCCGGAGCTAATAAAGGTTATTGTGATTTGAAACTGCATGCAGAGAGCGCTGAGCTCAGATCAGCTGGAGATGAAAGCAGGCTGGAGACTCCAGCTTCTCTGAAGCTTTATAGCAGCATTTAGCTGACTGAAAGCGTGACCATTTCTCCGGACACATACGCACACACGCAGGCAAGGAATGATGGGTTTAGTGAGTGTGATGGTCTGAGCTGTCGACTGGAAAGTGGATAAAAAGGATGGAGGAGCTTTGAACTCTAAAAGGGTGTGACTGATTGCCTGCTGTGTGTGTGTGTGTGTGTGTGTGAGTATGCATAGCAGAATTTAAGCAGGTTCGGAGTTACTAGACTTGCGTTGACTCTCTTTGTTTACATGCGAGCATAAATGTGTTAAGGGTAGATATATATGCCCATAATCCTCCAGTGTGTACTGTCTCACAAAGTCAAAAGAGAAAGCAAACATGAGAGTGTGAATGTGCACACGGAGAAGGGAAGGAACCAACAGATCGCAAACCTCTTCTTACAGAACACTAATCATTTCCCACCTCACGCCCTTATGTTTGTTGCGTGTGTGTGTGTGTTTGTGTGTGTGTGTGACAGGCTCTCTGAATTTCCAAAGTCACTTTGTAGGAAAGGTTGCAGCTCTTGTACAAAAAGGAGTGTGTAGTGTAGATGTGCGGTTAAGGAGAGACACTTTATGGTCAGATCTTTCATGAGATGGTTCAATCGTGATGATGCAGTGCTCTATTCCCCTCTTTAAAAAGAAAGACAGAGAAACTGGTGTTTAACGTCTCGGGGTTGTTTGACGTTTACGAGTTGAGGTATTTGCATAATGGCTGATCAGAAGAAGGAGAGAGGAAACAGTTTGCTACAGAGAGACAGAAATCCGGCCCAACTATAATAATATATACGAGCATCCACCCTAAACCACAGCACTGTAGTGAGTTTATCCTGCAACCTAGATGTGACTTGTCACATTCTAAGCAAACTTTAGGAATGAGCATGTGTTTGAATGAGGTAAAAGTTAATTTAACATTTTTTTATTATATATTATATATAACTTGAAATGTACATCTGCAATGATTTTATCCCCCCCAAAAAAACTATAATGAAAGTGCATTTGTCTCATGCGCTACATTCCACACGACAGCTTTGTGTCAGGGACAAAGACAAATGATTGGTTCTCAAATCTCATTTAAAAGATAAGTTCAAAAAACTTGGTTTGTCTTCAGGCAGGGAATTGTGAACGGTTAATTGTGTAAAAGATATTTAAGTGCTCTGATGGAGGGGAGAATTTTCAGCCAAAACGGACTTAAATTTCAGTCCGTTCCTCACACAAAGCTATCATATTGCTTTAGAAGACTTGGAATGTAGTGTATGTGTAAAAATGACAAATTTTATTCTAGTATTTATTTTGTTCTTTTGCCCCTACTGGAGCAAAGTAAAGTAATTATACCCCTTTGACCTGAGTGGAAATGCCACAATAGTGTCATTTCGGTGGTACAGGATGAATAGAGGACAAAGGAAAAAGTAGAGGTGCACCGATTGCAATTTTCTTGGTCGATTCCGATTACTGGTTATTATTATTTTTTGTGTGATCTGCTGATACTGATATTTGCTGATTCCAGTTTTTTTTTTTTTTTTTTTTTTTTTATATAAGATCTAGAATTTACAGCATATACAAACAAAAATCTACTTTTCTTCAACGCAAAGTTTTATTTTAAAAAAACCGACTGAAGCAAAACGTCAGTAATAAAATGAGAACAAATAAAAAAAAAATTGCAAACAGCAACAGCACAAATAAATGCAATAGAATGAAGACAGCTATGAAACTAAGTTTTTCAGGCTAAGTAAGTTTTTGTGCGCTCCACTAATGTAGATCAGCGGTGGTGTGCGCACTTTTGGTGCAATCGCGAAACCTGCAGGAATGACTAAAATAATGTGCAGCACAAGCATTATTTTACTTGTGTGAATGAGACGTTTGTGAGAGAGAAAGGGTCGTCGGACAGAGAGAGAGAGAATGTGAGGCTGACGTTATTGCCTGTGCCCCTGGTAAAAAAACAGATTGTCTTGAAAAAAAGTGAGACTCCGAGCCCTGGCCGATCAATCGGTGTATGTCTAGGAGACAGAATAGCGGGACTGTTTACAAAAAGGTTTGGCTGTTTACAATAACATATGTGATATAGAAATCTTATCAGATGCTATTTCTTTGAAACTCTGATTTATATCAGCGCATGGACTGTTTAGCATATTCATGAACCCACGGAAACCACCTTAGAGGGATAGTTCAATCAAAACTAAAAATTCTGTCATCGTTGTTGTTACAGTTTTGGTTACTGTTTAGTTACTGACTTCTAAAGTATGGAAAATAAAGACATTTCTCAAAATATATTTGATGTTTCACAGAACAAAGTAAGTCAGGTTGGGAACAAAGTAAATGATGACAAATTTGTATTTTTGGGTCAGTTGTCCGTTGAAATAATTAGCAGACGTCACTGAAATCCCCTAAAAAGCCTGTGTTTACATGTCTACCTAGTTATCTAAATGTGAACATTCTGGCCCAGACTTCTACTGTTTATACATAAAGCTAGTTATAATTACAACAGACTAATCATAACCCTTTTTACATTTTCTAAAAAACATAATTGACTTTACTTATGAATGATTTTGACCTCTGAGGATATCCGGGGCCTCCCCAAAGGGAGGTTTTGTCAAAATCGAGCTAACTTCTAAGGACAATTTTGTCCCCAAAGTATAGCTAAGTAAACGCACCCCCCAGCAGCTGCCACTGCTCCTCTTCCGTTGTGTGCTCCAACAGACCCTACAACTACAAACATTACAGTCCTTAAAACAACACGGGCACGGGGCGCTGGGCTCGGAGCGCGTCTGTGCGCGTGAGAGCCGCTTGAGGAGGCTGTGAGAGCCCAGCGGTCATGCTTGGTCAGGGACAGACAATGTGCGTTTGTTACTTAAGCACTGTTGTTAATGAAGCCCTCGCCATGCATGCACACACACACACACACACATGGATGTACAATAAAAATTAGGTTTCATTCCAACCCCTCTCGCTTTCTCTTTCCTTGTTTTATAACGACTACAGAAAAACGGTTTTAAGTTGCAAACTGAATCCCCGTTAAAATGTACATGCTTTATAGACGTTGCATAGTTAGACTCAGGATTATATAACATTTATAGAACGCAACTCACACACATACACGTTCACAAACATCCACAACACCGTGAAATGCTATCAACGCTGGAACAAAAGCCACTTCACACACACTTCAGAGAGGAACAGGTCTGTTGTGGAAATGCCGGCTGAGACAGAGGGAAGTGTGTGTGTGTGTGTGTGTGTGTGTGAGTCTGCGTGAGTCCTCTCTTGCTGTTCAACATATTGAAACTCTGACAGAGTTAATCTCCTCACTGTCAACTCCTATTATAACACCACTGATCATGACATACACACACACTAACTCATGCATACACAAACACACACACACACACTCATGCGTACACACTCGTAAATGCACACGGACACATGATTGAAAGTAACGCGACTCAGAGAGTAATTATTACTTCTGTGGATGGCAGAATATATGCCCAAACATGTCCTAAATGCTCCCGAACAGTCACACAGGCATCCGTGGAAATCCGTAACTTTGATCGCAGTTGAGACCAACATGATCCCCTAGCAGGTCAAAGGTCATTATATATGTCTTTTCATGTCATCATAATCAGATTCTTCAGAACCAAAAAACTGCTTTTGGAAACTTCTACATTCGCAAGACGCGGCGAATCAGCACATATTTTTGCAACAGGTTGGAGCCTCTCAGAGGGATGCACGTTTAAGTTTGGCCTACATAAATTGGCTTATTTTATACTTTCCTGGAATTCTCTTTTACTTAGTGATTTCTTGAAAACCCAACGCCAATTACTTGAACATTCTTTCATTATTGACTACATCTCATTTCCAAGCTGTATTCTTTAATCGGTGGAACATTAATTATATTTCGAAGAGTTTTGTCAGTGGGGTCAAAAATAAAACATTTTCAGAATATCGGCAGAAAAAAGTTGTAATTATCAGGCAGTATGTGTTGGATTTTTTTTTTTTTTTTACAGTGTTCGTTAGCTAAACTGGATGTTTAACCGCTGCTTTAGATGGTTATATGCGCACATAGACGTTGCTGATTAAGACTAATTGTGCACCACAGAGTGCTGGGTAAATGAACAAACTAGTACGCTTGAATACACACTCACACACACATAAGTAAAGTACTTCAGTAGCATTTTTGAGCTAATGAGAGACAGATTTCCAATTAGCTCCTCATCTCCTCCCTTAGCACTGGAACATGGCCAAAACACACAGGCACATTCATACATATATCATAGATTCCCTTTTACTTTGTTCTTAAAAAAATCCAAAAGCTAAAAGAAATGTAGTTCATTTGCAGTCGTTCATCAGAAAATTGTTTCTTAACAGCTAAAGTGTTTTCTTGATAAGCGAGTGGCTGCCAAGAACTTGAATGTAGTAAAAGTATATTAATTTGTAACTAGAAGAATTTGACGACGTACGGGGGAAGTAAAGCGAGTCATCATTTTGTTGTTTGTGTGTGTTTGATTGGGTGCGTGGTGTGTGACACATTAAGGGAATGAGATATAACCTGAAATCTCTGCCTCAATGTGATAATTGTCCCAGTGATTAGCTACTTTATTCTCTCTGTCTGTCGCTCTCTCTCCATTCCCAGCAGACTCCACTTCTCTTTTCTTCCCTCAAGGCAGAGGAAGGGAGGGGAGGGGTGTAGCTTTTACATTTTTCTCAGTCCAAATTATAGCTGTGAACCATGCAGATAGGAAAAGAATTATACATCTGAAACCAGCGGTAAGTCTGTGCGTGAGCGCATATATGTGTAGTTGTGTCTAAAAGTAATTAAATTTACATAATTGTGTCAACAGAATAAATCAGTGAAGCTCTTGTTCCACCAAATGTTTCTTCTAGAGAAAACGCAGCGGTAGCTTTAGCGTTCAGTAAACTTTGCGTTTTGCTGATATAAATATAATCAGAGTGCTGAGGGGTGGAGAACGCAGCCGGAGTTTTTCTAATTTTACAGTCCTTCAATTATAATTCACATTCAGTCTGAGAGAAGTCTGACCTAAAACACAAATGGAACAGTATTATGGGTAAGAGAGTTGTGTGTGTGTGTGTGTGTGTGTGTGTGTGTGTGTGTGTGTGTGTGTGTGTGTGTGTGTGTGTGTGTGTGTGTGTGTGTGTGTGTTTGTGTGTGTATGATGGTCTCACTGCTGAGAGTCTGGTAAGAGGTTTAAAGGGTGGCTTGGACTTAATGGTGGTGGACGCTCCCATATGTCCGCTGCAGAGATAGAGTGCAAAGAGCGTGTTTGCCCGAGGCCCATATGTCTTTATGAGAGTGCTTAGGATAATCTTTGCATTCAACGATCAATTCATCCTTGTGCTTGCAGTTGTTATGCTATTTTAATGATATGCTTGTCATTAAACTCAAGAATGTTCCCTAACAAATTTTTCTAATATTACTTTTCTCAACTTTGCACCCAGTTTCAAATTCTCTTCCTCTCAATCTTCTTCAGTCAGGGTCCCTGAACCGGTGACTAAGCAGCACACACATGCTCATGCACAGGTGCATACACACACACACACACATGCAGACTGTAAGTAAATAAACATTAAGTACTTAAAACAACATACAGAAACAGTGGTTAAACAGACCAGGCCAGTTTGCGCATCTGCTGTGCCGTGGAGCTCAAATCTGCTTCAACGAGTAAAACAATTCACACACAGAGGAGCTCCAGCGACTGATATGATTTTTTTTTCCCCTCACAAGACGAGACGCTCAAATGTTGCCTATTTCGAAGATATCTCTAATGGGTTTAACTCCTACACACAATTTAAAAATACATATTAATTAAAATAATAATAATAATAAAAACCCTGAAAACATAAATTTTCCATACTTTGAATCATGAGGCCCTTGTGCTTTGCATGTAGGAAAGTAGGTTATATTTCAACATGTACAAAAAAAAATTACTTACAAAAATTACAGAATATAAATGGGGGAAAAAATATGGATATGAAATGTCTGGCTTAAGGGCCTGAATTAAATTAAGTTTATTAAAACTTGATTAAATGTTAAGTAACTTTAAAAAGCAATTTAAAACTTTGTACAATGCTTAGCAAGATATAAATGCATTTGATGTAAAAATGCTGCATTACATTTCTAATTGACTGTAGATAAACTAAATATATTTTAAACATTAAACAATGTAATGAAGTTAAAATACATTTAACTGTATAGGAAATATTTGTTATAAAGTGTTTCCAAGTCTCTAACAGCTAGCTATTTATTTTCCGCTTTTTTCCCTTCCTTAGTCGGTTTAAGAATGAGAACAGTACAAATTACAAAATAAAAACAAAATAAACATATGGTCATTTGTAATTTACGATGCGGTTTTAATTTTAAAAGCACAATTTTATGTTTTCGCGTCGCCCCTCGAGTCTTGCATGCTAAGTTTTCAAGTTTTTGCTCATCTTTTACAAGGCCAACCGAGAGACTCCTTAATTAAACTATTCCCCCCGAGATGAAAAACACATGTGCACTATTCCTGTCCCCCTGTTTACGCTCATAACTCAGCGGCTGTGACTCAAAACCTTTTGAGCTGCCTACCAAGACGGGCCTATGATGCCCAAAATGCTGTCTAGGTGCCCAAAAAATGCTGTCAGGGTAGGCAGCTCATTAGGTTTTGAGACTCAGCCAGTATTCCACACAAACGCTCCACACAAAGTGCAAAACAAGACACACACATCATCAACTAGACAATCAACTTTTGGTTACGATATACACGGAGTGTATATATATATATAAGTAAATTAATAATTCTTTTGGGAATGCAAAATGAAACAACAAGCTTTCTTTATTATTCTGTCCAGTCAAGCTCCAGTGGCGTCTCGAGCCATTATTCAGGTTAAGTAAACATGTTGGACGCTCCCTTGAACGTTTTATGAGCAGCAATCAGGGAGATTTTATGAGCGTCTAGGAAACCCCCGCTTAAAAAACCTATTGACTCCCTCGACACAACTCTGATTTGATCAATATCACAGGCGCAAAGAGCCACCGGGCCGCCGGGATTTTGGGAAGGCCGGTGGCGGATACTCAGTTATAGCCTCTCACGGGAAAAGAAGAAAAGACGGACACGCCGAGAGAGAGAGAGAGTGGTTCTTGCTTCAAAAAAAAAAAAAACTTGGAGTTACAGTAGCAGTTGCACCTATTTCTAATTTTTTAAAGTATTGAACGGAGAAATAGACCCGCGTCAAGGCCAAACGTTAAAATTACGTATCCACTGAAACCCAAGAGATTCTTACAAGGTACGATCTTTCGCATAAACATTTAAAGAAGTTGTACTAGCACAAAAGTGTTGTCGAATCCCCCCTCAACAAGGGATTTTGTGAGTTGATGAGAAGCGGCGGTGGAGTATGACAGCAGTGTGTTATATCCCCGGGAGAGCGCGCGCTTGCACGGTCACTTCAGGCTCGAGCTCAACGAGAGCTTCATGTCATCATACCAGAGACCAAGCCGTGATACAAGTAGCGGAGATTTGCGGATCGGACTCTTTTATGAGCAATACAAGTCCACCTATAATATCGCAAATCTGATACCGTAGACTACATTTCAGGCTCTTTCTAGTGGGTTTAAAACACGCGCTCGTGCACTTACTTGGGGTTTTGTGAATTCCACACGACAGATTCCAGTGATTTGGCTGCGGGTAACGAGTATCGGCACATGGCTGTCAGAATCCAGAGGTAATATTTCCACGAGCCGTCACTTCCAGCCATCTTACACTGTTCTCGGAGAGACACAAGCCAGCAAGAATATAAGATCCTTTCGATCGACTGTACTCCTGGTTACCGAACCACATGCAACAGAGTAGGTTAGGCGTCCGGTCGGAGGGGCTCCATGCCTCAACTTGAAATCCAAATTTTCTAGCGTTGCCTGGAGGGAAAAAATGTGTCGCACAACGTTGCACAGGCGGCTTCTGTGCCAACGTTTCTGTTACCAAAATCGCTGCTACCTTGCACTTAGGTAGACGACAGCGCCTGACTCTTTTATTGTACTCATCTATTAGTGGAGCTAGTAGCCTCACAAAAGGTCAGATCACGCTAGATAGGGGGTGAGTGATATGCACACAGGTATAAGGACCATCAAGTAGGTCCTGATCATGTGTCAGATTTAAAATTAGACTCCTTTCGCTTATGATCCCAGATCATAGAGATGCACTTTAGATATGCAACAATTCTTGTCAAAAATGTATCGCCCTATATCCATGTTCAAAGTCTCCAATTGTCAGTCACAGGACTGCCAAAACGTCTGTCCAATTCCATTTGGATTCTCTTTTGAAAAAGAACCATGAAAAGTACACTCCCGAGTCTTGGTGCTTCTGATATTGGCGTTTTAGTGCATATTGATAGACTGGATATCAGCTACTGTCCGCTCCTGGCTCGCGTGCAGAAAGGTGCAACACAGTTTCGTCTTAAGGATATAAACAGATGGGGAAACTCCAGCAGCTCGGCGCTTCCTCTGCGAGTTAATGACGCGTCTTTTAGCCTTGGATCTTATTTGGAGTTGTTAGGCGCTCAACCGTGGACCCGGTGCGTCCGCAGTCAATCCCGCACACCGTTCACAGCACAGTGGCTCGCGATCCATCACCTCCACTCCCACCGAGCTGCTGAACCCCGCCCAATTTCGAAACGGACCAATCAGAGATCACGTTTAGGGCAACGTCGCAACATGGTGTCCCCGTCTGTGCAGCGAGTTTCAGAGAAGTTCAGCTGCGAAAGACTGATGTATTTAAAGAAACGGGGAGTGAGTTTAGTCTTTCTCCTTAAAGATAAGACGTTCAAAAGTGTTGTAGTTTAAGAAACTGACTGTCTTAGTTTTTTTTTGCTGACAAATATGCCGTAAAATAATATTTTCCTTAGACAACGTGTAGCAAAGCTGACTGCTTGTTACTATGGTTACTCCGTACGTTAATCTATAATGTTGTATTTTCTTTTCTCAGTTAGTTTATCATTTCCTGGAGTCATTTTAATACGTAAGTCTGTTTTATATTCACAACACATCACGGCTTTCAGCTGAAAACACAGGTCTTCACCGTAAAATCGTTTAATAACAGATTTAGGATCATTATCCCAAAGACATCCAAGAGAGTGACACTAATGATATTTGATGGTCAAACAAAGATAACGCTAATCCTTTCAGTAGTCAATACCGCCCCCTATCGGCTGTAAAATATGTTTTTGATTAATTCAAACTGTAAATGGTTGATTTGAGCTTTTATTTAGCTTTTGTTTTTTTTGTTGTTTTAGAGCAACTGAAGTATGCCGTATAACAAACGGTGATGCATATTAAAATATGACTTGAATCAAAATGAATGTAGTTAATATATGAATACTGTCAGTTGCCCAATGACTGTCTGTAAGGTCTGTGACTGATTTGTATGTCTTCCTCCATGAGTAAGATGCGATTCTGAGTGACATGTGGTGTCCTTTCAATCTACTAAACCAATCTGTGTGTGTGTGTGTGTGTGTGTGTGTGTGTGTTGTTCTTCAGAGAGCCATATGTCTCGAGAAGGGTTAGTCCCCCGATGTGTTTAGATAACACAAGTGTGGTGTAGCTTTTACTCTTTGACCACTTGTGAGTGTGAAATGTCAGTTTATTAATTTCCCACACTTAGATAAGGTCTGAAAGACCAGCCACACATTTAAAAATGACATATATGCAGTCATGTGATCTGTTTAAGGCTGAACGTCATCAGCTCTGGCAGAAAATGCAGTTTGTGTTCTAAAAAAGATGACTTTTAGTTAGCAGAGGCTCATTTTGGTGTTTTCTGTGTGATTCTTTCTGCAGATTTGTGTGTAATGATTACATGTCATTTTGCATATGTACAAATATCTGATCTTTTTTTACTCCAGTACTTGGAGGTATATATAGCCCCTCCACCTTAGTCTGAGTGTTAATTCCTTTCAGCCAGTCATACACCCTCTTTTTACTCTCTTTTTTTCTTTAATCTGCTCTTTTTGTATCTGAGATGATCTGATGTTTAGGACCTCAAGCCTGAACTGAAAATATTCGTTGCAACAGGCTTGGCGAGAGCAAAACCACACACACACCCAAGAAGAAATTACCGGAGTCCATTTGTCAGCAGCTATTCACTAATATGTCCATACTGCGGTCTGCACACAGTTACTAATAAACCAAAAGCACACACATACCCACACACACTCTAGGACTTGGAACTTAACATAAAAGTGGATAAAAAGCATGCACATACATAAAAATATACTACATTACAAAAGTTTGGGCTCTGTAAGATTTTTAAATGTATTTGAAAAAATATTTTATGCTTACCGTTTATCTTTTTAAAAGCATTTTTATAGCTAAAAAAACCCAGTAAATATCTGTTATATTCTTTAGTATTTTTATAATAATATTAAAAAATTTCTACATACATTTTCAAATGTAATTTATTCTTTTTGATGGCAAAGGTGAATGTTTAGCAGTCACTACTCAGGAATAATTTAGTATGTTTATTTGGTGGTCAAATAATTGTTTTTATTATATGTTGAAACATAGTTGTGCTACTTGATATTTTTGTTGAAGCCATGTCACATTTTTTCAGGATTGATCATTCAGAAGAGTAGCATTTATTTGAAAAAGAAAGATATTGTAATATTATAAATGTCTCACTCTTGATCAGTGCATCCTTCCTGAATATAAATATAAATTTCTAAAGAAGTTTTTAATATAGTTAAATGTTGTTTACTTTTCAGTTCATTTAATATTTCATGATCATTTAGATCGCACATACATCATCTATATACACCCTGTTTTCCTGTTCACACATGCTTGAGTGTTAATGTCTGAGCATTTGTTACTTGGCAGCCCAAAGCTTATTAAAGTCGACTGGGTGGTGATGGTAGCTTAACATGTCTCTGCCCTAATGAACTCTTCCGTTTCCTTCTTATTTGTGCCTAGTATTATTAATTGACATAATTGTTGGTTAAGCTAAGTTAGCATTTATGTCTGCATGCAATTAAGGTGCATATGTTTGTGCACGTATGTGTGGGCGAAGGCCTTACTTTGTGTAATGTTGGATTTGGTTTTGGTCCAAAATACAGTGTTAACTAAACAATGTTTTGGAATAGTTTCAACCAAGAAGGTGAGTGTGTGTGTATGTGTGTGTGTGTGTGTGTGTGATTAGGAGGTGGAAAGACTGTAATGGAGGAACTCAGGAGGGTGTTGATGGAATATTCAAGCAGTTAATAGACCAATTTCACACACACCCCCGCTCCAGCACACATACTTCTCTCTCTCTTATTCTCTCTCTCTCCCACACTAAGTCAGTAGGGAATCATGAATGACAATCCAACACTGCCCCACCCAGAAAGCCCCCCCCCCCCCTCACACCCCCCGATAGGCCCAGCTCAGCACACTGAGAACACATGTATTACAACAAAAACATTAGCTTGGACCAAAAAGAGACACACTCCTACACATGCACATACAGCCCAGTTTAAAAAAAATCACTTGTATACAAGCAAAACTAACCACCTACATGCGCACATGGACGGTGTGCAGTGTGCCAGTCCTCTATAAGTGTATCTGGGAATGCAGCCATAGGCAGATGATCTGGTTGTCACAGTGAGCAATGGGCTCAAAAAACTTCTGTGTCACTATGCGTGAATAAGTGTGTGTGTGCGTGCGTGTGTGTGTGTGTGTCTGAACCGGTAAACTTGGCGTGAAATTGTGGTGGTGACTGTGACGGATCTTCATTTCCACTCTGATGGTGCTCACACACATTACTACCTTTGTTCCTACACAACAGGTTGGAGAAAAAGAAAAATGTGTGTGCTCGCATATATCAAGTACTAAATAAAAGTCGTGTTAAGTGCCCTTAATGATTGTTTAAGAAACCCATTATGTTCGGCAAATGGATCCAGTATAGATTTCATGTCATTGTACTAGTGTCTGTGTCTCAGGTTTGTCTTTCCTGACTCTTAAATAATGTATTTCTAATGGACTCCATGCTGCACTTACATACTCCATTTAAATGTGACAGGATTCCAATCAATCGCAGATCAATAACCTTTAACCTCGGTGTGCAGATTGCTCTTAGCCACTGATCTGCATTCGGTTCAGACACGGAGCCGGCTGGGTTGTTGTTTTACATCTCAACAGGAAGATTTTTGTTGCATTGTGTCATGGCTAAACTTACACGCAGACCTTCCAGTCATTCTTTCCTCAGTTTTAGCATAATTTGCTTTATTTGTGGTTTCTTTTGAAATGCTGTCGGCAAAGAAATCTGTCAAGATCAAGATTTGGCACATAAGGGGATGTTTTAGGCTATATTAATGGCATCAAATTATTTAGACAGAGAAAAAAATATCATAAGATAAATAAGAGAAAGGTTAAGGGATTGAATCTGATTGAATTACATTAACAGTAACATTATAGTTTCCGTATGAGTTGTACCAAAGCAGTGCCAATTTAATATGGTACAGTTTAAAAAAATATACAGCAAAAATATGGAATGGTAGCAAATAACCACAATAACCACAAATGTTTTACACAATACAAAAGTTTCTTGCGCAGGTCCCCATTGTTATGTTAAATGTACATTTTAACATTAAAACTGAAAATGAAAACTAAAAATTAAGAACGTGCTGGCAGTCTAATTTAGTCTAAGTATAATATTTATACTCAATTAAAATGTAAAAACTCAGTCAGGTCCAATACAGACTTAAAGATTATTTTAAATGTACTTTACAATGTAATTTCTTAATCAATCAAGAATGCAGTGTATATGGAGAAACAGACAGGATATTATTTTTGTACTCTGTTGGTTTACTGAACGTACGTGTGATTCATTTGTTTACTTAAGCTATTTCCACATATATCTACTTTTCTATCGAGAGAAATACAAGAATAAGAAAGATGAACATGTGTTTCACGCTTAATGAGAGTGCATGATGAAATGCTCTTCACTGATCATTATAAATCTATTAGTTTTATAGCTGCTCAAACCACAGCAGACTGGCTGCACTGTTCATGAATCAACAAATGAATACACACACACCCACACACACACACACACACACTCACACAAAGGGCAGAAAGCGGAACACTGCTCTCAACACACAATTATCCAGCATTCCTTTGTAATTGAATATATTTCTCTGTCTCTCTCTCTCTCTCTTGCTTTTTGTAAGGAGAAAAATGTTGGAAAATCTAGTCCGTGTCAGTTTGTACTGGTTTTAGAGATGGTAACACATCAGCAAGCAGATATTAGTTTAGACATCTGATGTAATTGTTCTGTAACTGTGTGTGTGAGTGAGTGGTTGTATACAGCCCAATATGTTGGCACTGAGATGTCCGTCATATCAGTCTTTTTCTCTCTCTGTTCTGTTTCTTTGGTGCTGCCTGCAGCCATAGTCTGTGATAGATAAGATATTATCATGAAAGAATCTGATGTGATTGCGAATGGCTGTTTTGAGTGGAGTCTTGTAGATTACATCACCCTCTCTTTTCACATTACAGATAACTGTGATGTTTTATGAGTGTGCTACGCAATGCTTTCACTAGAGACTATTTCACAGTGTAAAAGAATCTCTTTTGGTGTGCACATGTGTGTTCGTGTATATGTTTTAATGAGTGTATGATTTTGAGTTAATGTCTGTACAAATGAGCATGTGTGTGTCTTCTGTAACTTGAGCTCTAACGACTGTCCTGTTTCTTTAGCACCTGTCATTCATTTTTGACCCCACCACACCGTGCCGTGAACTCTTCAAATGGTTTTTTTGTGTGTGTGGACACATAACGATACAAGATGACAGTGAACAAAACTCCCATACCCAAAAGAACGGACTAACATCAGTCACTCAACGTTTGCGTGCGCAGTCGTGTTTTGAAAGTGCACTGCTTACCGAAAGATTTGGTGAGGTTAAAAATAAACCCTATATCTCCTTTTCAGCAAAGCCGTGTTTTCAAATGTCTGAAATAATATTGAAAATTTAAACATTAAACATACAGAAATACACTAAACTCTCAGACTACATAGATGTGAATACAGACACATAAAACCGTGTCAGAAGAAATGTGTGAAACTAAATTTCCGTGTAACACAACTTTCAAGAATCTGCTCTGAATTTTGTGAGTGCGCTAAAATCGTATTGTGGCTGAGATTTTTGTTCTAACGAGACTGAAATACAATACAGGCCAATTATGTTCACAAGCCTAAAGGTGCCAAGCAACCAAAGGACCCTGTCGTTCATTAACCCCACTCCGTTCATGGTGTGTGTGTGTGTGTGTGTGAGCCCGTATGTGTTCATTAGTGAGTTCAGTAAAGCGTGTCTAAGTGGCACAGTGTGTAAGTAAATGGACCTGAACTGCCTCTCAGCTGTGGATTTTGGTGCGTGTGTGAGCGTATGTTTTCTTGTGAGAAAGGGTGAAAAAAGTAGTTCGCCTTTTCAAAGTGAACTGCTTTGTCGGTGTAATTTTGCCAGTGAGATGTATGTGTACCCAGCGAAGAAGCTCCCAAGCCACATTTATTACACATTCTTAATTCAAGCTACTCTCCAAACAACTCTTTTAGGAAGAAACCGAATGTGTAAATTTTGGACTGCACATGTGTGTTTTTCTCTTGTTCCTCAGAAGTATGGGACAGATGTCACCGATTGAGCCGGCCCCCCTCCCACTGCCCCGCCTCTTCCCCTCCCTATCAAAGGCCTGGGACTGCCAGAGTACACATCAATCATTCTGAGTGACAGGTAGGAGTGTGTGTGACATTGTGGGAACATGTATAGTGTGTGTTCAAACACAAGAATTCCTCTGTCCAGATAAAGGCACTTTATCTGCTGCTGTCTGCCTGGTCAGACATTATTTACTACTGCCCATCCCCGCACACACTCCTTCTGTTAAAGAGGACAAAATTGCTCTTCTATCTCCTTCATTCTTTTTTAAAGTTCCATCCTTTTCTCTTTTTTCCTTTCCTATGTATCTTGTATTTTAGATCTTCATTAAAATGCACATTTTCTTGGCAAAATGCTTTCTTGTCAAAGGACCGTGCTTTGTTTTGAATTCAAATTTACCTTGTGAAATGAATCGTACATGGACAACTTGTATTTGTAATTTTATGAAAATCCCTACATTTTAGGTAAAAAAAAACGTTAGTTTGTCACATGCCTGACAAAATGAAGCAATTTTAACATTTTTCAGTTTAGTTTACAGTTTAGCAGTCTTCCACAGAATGACAGCTATTACATATGAATGTCATGTAAACATATTTTGAGCAAGAGTCGCTTTGAAGTTGTGTTAGTCTTTAAATAAAGTGCCCAGTGTCTGCTGGGTGAAGTTAAAAGACAGCCTCAGGCAACTACTGATGTTAACAATCTGCTTTAAATAATGCCAGTTAGCAAAGAGACAATATGAAAAGTCATTTCTCACAGATGTCATAAAATGTTTTGTTGTAAGTTTTTTGGGGCATTGTAGCTTTCATCTTCCCACTTAAGACATGTTGGATGGTGTGTTTGACCTGTAAAGGGCGATTCTAAGGACATATGGGTATTTATATCCATCCAATCAATGGTAGCGGAAAGTTAAAGGAAAGCAGCAATCTGACTGGTTTCCTTCCCGTGAAGGAGCCATTATCAGAGCCAGATTTCTTTCAGAGGGATTTGTTATAGTGGATTCATTATCTTTAGCTTCGTATTTAATTCAATATTTGTTGCACAGATATATTTCACTTATATAAGGTTACATATAAAGTACAATTTAGAAGTTTGTGGTCATAAGATTTATTTATATATATATATATATATATATATATATATATATATATATATATATATATATATATATATATATATATATATATATATATATATATATAAACCTACTGTCTTCAAATGTTTAAACCGTAGTGAAGTTTTATCTGAGATGTACTGTTGTTGATGTCTACAATGTTGCAGTTGATCATTTAATGTAGAGTCAAGTTTGTAATGTACAGTTAATAGCTAATTTAGTCATACACATGGTTAATGGTTGATGTAGACTTATGTTTGCCGTGTACAACAATCAGTTGTCTTGTTAAAACGGGACAAGCTGAGTTTCATTGACCTCATACCTTTAATGTAAGTTCATCATCTTTTGCTTTGACTTTGTAATGTAATTATTTAATCAAAGTAATGAATGTTGGGCGTTGCATGTAGGAGGATAGATTGAGGTTTGAATTATTAGAACATATTTCTGTTGAGGTCAAATACACAATGCCACGCCTCGGTGCTCACCAAGGACAGAGACAGAGAGAGGGAGGGGAGGGGGAGGATGTGGAAAGGTGGATCACTGAAATAGGAGGAGGACACCGGAGTGAAAAGGGAGTGAGAGGGCATGATACAGACCCATTCTTGACCTGTGGTATCTCACTCAACCTCACTATGACAATTACAGTTGAATTAATCACCGGCCCTCTCTCGTTCTGTCTCTGTCTATAGAGATTATTACCAATGTGGACATAACTCACCATAAAGGCTTGGTTTTTGACCTACTAAGAAGCTTTAGTTGGTAGGTTTTAGTTCCTCACAGGGCTAAGATATGGATAGATCAGACTCTCACTGATGAGTAATTTGTATGCTGTTCTATATGGTAGCTAAATTAAGATTAGAACATCCTAGATCTCGATGCAGGTTTAGGGATAATATTGCCCCCAAGAGAAGACTGAAGAAAAGAGAAGAGAAGATTGCTTTTTCCCTTTTTTTGTCAGAAGAAAAGCAGGGAATAAAAGGCAATATGAAAATTAAATAATGAAAATATAAGTTAAGTTATAATGCATTTTAGAGTAATGAATTTAGCTACAGTACAAGCTAACATTAACATGTAAACAAGCCGTAGGCAATGGAATTTTATAACATTTGGTTTCTGCTACTTACTCAATCTGTGTACTTTCCTACATCTTTCTTAGTAAAGAATGTACCTTTAGTGTAAAGCAGAATAGTGTGAATTGGCATTCAACCTCTGACTGGCTCCTCTACACTGGTGTGTTTGTGAGAGAGAAAGAGAGAGTGAAGTGAATGGAGTTAGTAAGCTTAATGATGTTGCAGTGCTAAGCTGTTTCTCTCATTACTCTGACTGACATTTGAATGTTAATCCTGAATTAGCTGGTAAACTATCTAAGTGTTTGAGTGATGACTTCATCAAACTTCACTCCATCTGTGTGTGCCTGACATTGATAGATAAGAACTGTGCATGCATTGTTGTGTTTTTGTAATTCAGAAAACATCTGTTTTCTTTTTCTTCTTCTTCTTGTAGTCATCAAAGTAGTGGTGGGATGTAGTGTGGGTGGGGGGGGGTGGGCTCAAAATCTTGCCAGTTTAGTTTTTTTTTTTTTTTTTTTTGAGAATTTATGCTTATCTATGTTTTTTTTTTTTTTTTTTTTGATTCAACAATATTTCTAATAAAAATAAATTCATCAAAGAAAACAAACAAAGTTTCAGTTTCCAACAAAAATATTGATTATGTGACACTGAAGACTAGACCCTACTGATTAACAAATACAAACCCGATTACAAAAAAGTTGGGACACTGTACAAATTGTGAGTAAAAAAGGAATGGAATACTTCAAATCTCATAAACTTATATTGTATTCACAATAGAATGTAGATAACATATCAAATGCTGAAAGTGATACATTTTGAAATGTCATGCCAAATATTGGCTCATTTTGGATTTCATGAGAGCTACACATTCCAAAAAAGTTGGGACAGGTAGCAATAAGAGGCCGGAAAAGTTAAATGTACATATAAAGAACAGCTGGAGGACCAATTTGCAACTTATTAGGTCAATTGGCAACATGATTGGGAATAAAAAGAGGCTCTCAGAGTGGCATTGTCTCTCAGAAGTCAAGATGGGCAGAGGATCACCCATTCCCCCAATGCTGTGGCAAAAAAAAGTGGAGCAATATCAGAAAGTAGTTTCTCAGAAAACACTTGCAAAGAGTTTGAAGTTATCATCATCTACAGTGCATAATATCATCCAAAGATTCAGAGAATCTGGAACAATCTCTGTGCGTAAGGGTCAAGGCCAGAAAACCTTACTGGATGCCCGTGATCTTTGGGCCCTTAGATGTCACTGCAACAAATACAGGAATGCTACTGTAATGGAAATCACAACATGGGCTCAGGAATACTTCCAAGAAAACATTGTCAGTGAACACAATCCACCGAGCTATTCGCTGTTGCTGGCTAAAACTCTATAGCTAAAAAAAAGAAGCCATATCTAAACATGATCCAGAAGCACGGGCGTTTTCTCTGGGCTAAGGCTTGTTTAAAATGGACTGTGGCAAAGTGGAAAACTGTTCTGTGGAAAACTGGGACACCATGTCATCCGGACTAAAGAGGACAAGGACAACCCAAGTTGTTATCAGTGCTCAGTTCAGAAGCCTGCATCTCTGATGGTATGGGGTTGCATGAGTGCGTATGGCATGGGCAGCTTACACATCTGGAAAGGCACCATCAATGCTGAAAGGTATCCAAGTTCTAGAGCAACATATGCTCCCATCCAGACGTCGTCTCTTTCAGGGAAGACCTTGCATTTTCCAACATACTGCATCAATTACAACATCATGGCTGCGTAGAAGAAGGATCCGGTAACTGAAATGGCCAGCCTGCAGTGGTAAACATGGCCTTGTCCCAACTGTTTTGATATGTGTTGATGCCAAGAAATTTTAAATCAACTTATTTTCCCCTTAAAATTATACATTTTCTCAGTTTAAACATTTGATGTGTCATCTATGTTGTATTCTGAATAAAATATTGAAATTTGAAACTGCCACATCATTGCATTCTGTTTTTATTCGCAGTTTATACAGTGTCCCAACTTTTTTGGAATCGGGTTTGTACTAAAAAGAACTGGAAATATATTTATTTCAAGTATACTACAAACACATTCACATATTTTTTGTACTTAATAAGAAAAAATACCCTGCAATTGTACTTTTGGTATACTAAACTGGTATATTTAAAGTCTGCTTTAATTGTGCCAAAGCTGTGCTGAAGTCTAACTAAAATGGAACTATTGCAAGTATACTTAATGTACACTATAAATATCTAGCATTTCAAAACCGATATTATTCAAAGATCATACAGTCTTCATCAATATTGACAATAAACACATTTTAGGCTTAATATTAAGATATGTGCATTGTGCCCAAGTAGTCCAAATAAAGTTTAATTGTAATTTCATATGAATAAGTCTTTATTGATAAATCAGTAAATATGTTAATAAATTTGAACTACACTAATTAAATAAATATTTTTTAAATATCTTACTTTTTTACTTGGAGAGTTATGGTTGCTGAATTTTTTTTTTTTTTTTAATGTAAACAGAAAATAGAAAACAGTAATTTTAAATTGTACTAATATTTATGTTTTACTGTATTTTTGATCAAATAAATGCAGTCTTGGTGAGACCTGATGAAAATGAAAGGGATACATGTAAGGATATAACTATGCATGAAGAAAAATATCTGTCACTGATACATTGAGCACAACAAGAACAATGAGCGGAGTATAACAAGGACAATTTATTTTTATTTATCCGGGTCTTGGAATCACGAGTTGTCCATGACCGTGGGAACCGTGAGGTTAAAAAGTGTTTTTGTGGACACATCTGCCTAACATGCTGACACAAAAGTACAGTGTAGATAATGTCAAGCAGCCAAAACAGAGAAAAATAAAACATCCTGAGATCTGTATCCTGCTTTCTTGAGTGTGTGTATATAATTGTGTCAGTGTAGGTGAGTGTGTGTGTGTTTGTAAAAGCCATTAGTCTTTCTGTTATTAAAGTCTTTTAAAGGAAGGACAATGTCCAGACATCCAAATTTAGCCTTGAAGGTCAGGGAAAAGGTTAGCATGCCTGGAAAAAAAGACCCAAAAATTCTTGTGTGTATGTGTCTTTGCAGGTGCGGATATTTGTGTGTGTTTGTTTAGGTGTGAGTGTGTTTGGATGAGCACAGATGCATTTGAGTAGAGTAGTTTACAGTAGTCTAAAGTCTAAATCTCATACAATGCGGTTTAATCGCACTCACTCTTATGTGTTTACCGCTAATTGAGTGCAGCAGATTCTGGCACGGCTGATGTCATTTGGCTGTTCAGTGGAAACGTATGACCTCCATTATGTTATTATGTCATTATGAACTGATTTAAAATCAGAACACAAATGCACATTGAAAAAAAAAACATACCAAGGTCATTCCACAGCTGCAACGTGATGAACCTCAAAAATATCCCGTAACTTCAATCCATCTATTGCTCCCAGCAGGGGAGGTGTATGAACTGTATGTGTTGCAAGAGATGGGAATAATTACGTTAATGTCAAGCTTCTGAAATTATCTCTATGCTGAACGTGTAATTTTAGTTTGCCTTGTAATGTCATTTATATGGTTATCTGCAAACATTCCAGATGTGAATTGTGTGTGTATGTAGATAGGCAAGTGACAGGTTTTCTCTGTTTACAGCTATCTTTATCAAAACACATTCCTCTGTTTCACGCACACACACACCCTGCTGTGTCAAAGACAACAGCTCTATACAAACTGCACCTGTCTGGCTCATCTCACACAGAGTAGGGTCTCACCTGTCCATGACCTGACACCTAAATCATACATACATGCACACATGTTCACATTCTCAGCACACTAAATCAGCACAGCTTTATAAATATGCAGCCGTTACTCACACAAGATTACACACAAAGTGAAACACGAGTTTAAACACTTTTAACCTTCTTCTTGCCCTACGTTCCTCCAAAGCACTGGCATGAACTAGGGCCCTTTGGACATGGTGCTTTCTGACAGGTGACCATGAACAATGACTATTTGTGGCTTTGTAGCATAACAGACATCTCTCTTCCCTCCTCTCTGGGAGTTTTTCCTTTCCATTGTCACTGTTTTTTTAACTTGATTTTAGACTATTGGTATTGTAAAAATGGCAAACAAGGAAATCAGAATTGAGCAGAAGTTTTTTTTCATTGCGTCAATCTATTGTGACCTCCAGATTATCTGGTGTTTTAATGATGAAAATTTTACCATCATTTATTTCTTTATATTTATGTCTCATAAATGGGTGTTACTTCAGCTATGGGCATTTTGGTCCTGGGGTAAATTGAAAATGAAAATGAAATGCCATAGTGTTATTCTTGGTGGTAAGGAGCTCATCTTTACTGACTTACATCATTAATTGCTAGAGCTGGGATAACTTTCAACTTGTAGTCCATTACTGATTCCAAATTACATTACAAAAAATCTTTAGTTAGTAATGTAATCCATTACATTACACATTTTAAGTAATATAATCAGACTACTTTTAGATTACTTTATCACAATGATTAATATTGTACCATATTGATATGAACTAACCCTGAACATGCAGATGTGGTACTTAATAAATACAATGTTACATTTAAAATATCAGGGGTACGTCAAGAAATATATATATTGGGGAAAGATGTTCATATGACAGAAAAGTTTAGGAATACCTGCATTACAAGAATAATGTGCATTTTAATTTGTTTGAAAGACAAAAGCCTTCCAAAGATTCAGTATGCTTAAATAACCTACTGAGTGATAATTCAAATAAAAATGTATGCGTTCATTAGTAGTAAATGCAGAGTTGAAACACTTCTTAAACCATAAATGATTTTTGTAAATGCAATGGTCAAATGTAAATAATATGTAATCAATATAAAAGTACTTGTAGTCTGATTGTTTGTAACTTAATTTAATTACAAGTACTTAAAGGGATACTCCACTGCAAAATGAAAATTTTGTCATTAATCACTTTACCCCCATGTTGTACCAAACCTGTAAAAGCTTAGTTCGTCTTTGGAATAGAGGGTTTTCACTGACTTCACGTTGTGGGCGGTAACCCGGATGCGCGGCCATTGTGGAGGTACTCGGTGTAAAAAACTGAATGGAGTACAATGGAGTATAGTGCGCTTTGGATACTTTAAGTGAATGTAACCATGTCTGAATAACCGAAAGTTCAACAAAACGTGCCCAAGATGCGACGGCATATAGGGAAGGACTTGGACCACAAGAAAAGGCGCGATATTTCGAGAAATTACGATTTATTGGCGGTGCAGATCCTTACGAGTTAGCTCCCTCTTCTTGGATCCGTGACGACCCGGTGATTCTTCCTTCAGTTGCATATCCCGATATAGTCAACTACCTGGTTTTCTCTCCGAGCCCATACACAGCGAAATACCTTAAATCCTACAAGGGTTTGGAGGCTTATAACCAGATGGTGTGTGGATGGGTGAGGGAGACGCAGTACCAAGTTATCAACGACCGTTGTATTGTAAAGGGCAAAGTAAGTAATGCAATAACGTCTTTAATCAACCTATACTTAACTGTATGATATCATTGCGATACTCAAGGTGTAGCCAAGTGACTCTCAATCATTATTTTTTTTTTTCATTTCAAAGACTCCCAGTTTGCTATCTACACTGTACACTATCTGAATTAGTTTCATAGTATTTTATTCTATCATATAAATGCACATGTACAATCTGACACCCCAAAAAAACCACACACTATTATTCTCGAGCCGTCTTATTAGTACAACCTGAAACACGGCAATAATTAACCATTTTCCTTGACGACGTTCGGGATATACAGTATTGTTCAAAATAATAGCAGTACAATGTGACTAACCAGAATAATCAAGGTTTTTAGTATATTTTTTATTGCTACGTGGCAAACAAGTTACCAGTAGGTTCAGTAGATTGTCAGAAAACAAACAAGACCCAGCATTCATGATATGCACGCTCTTAAGGCTGTGCAATTGGGCAATTAGTTGAAAGGGGTGTGTTCAAAAAAATAGCAGTGTCTACCTTTGACTGTACAAACTCAAAACTATTTTGTACAAACATTTTTTTTTTCTGGGATTTAGCAATCCTGTGAATCACTAAACTAATATTTAGTTGTATGACCACAGTTTTTTAAAACTGCTTGACATCTGTGTGGCATGGAGTCAACCAACTTGTGGCACCTCTCAGCTGTTATTCCACTCCATGATTCTTTAACAACATTCCACAATTCATTCACATTTCTTGGTTTTGCTTCAGAAACAGCATTTTTGATATCACCCCACAAGTTCTCAATTGGATTAAGGTCTGGAGATTGGGCTGGCCACTCCATAACATTAATTTTGTTGGTTTGGAACCAAGACTTTGCCCGTATACTAGTGTGTTATGGGTCATTGTCTTGTTGAAACAACCATTTCAAGGGCATGTCCTCTTCAGCATAGGGCAACATGACCTCTTCAAGTATTTTAACATATGCAAACTGATCCATGATCCCTGGTATGCGATAAATAGGCCCAACACCATAGTAGGAGACACATGCCCATATCACAATGCTTGCACCTCCATGCTTCACTGTCTTCACTGTGTACTGTGGCTTGAATTCAGAGTTTGGGGGTCGTCTCATAAACTGCCTGTGGCCCTTGGACCCAAAAAGAACAATTTTACTCTCATCAGTCCACAAAATGTTCCTCCATTTCTCTTTAGGCCAGTTGATGTGTTCTTTGGCAAATTGTAACCTCTTCTGCACATGCCTTTTTTTTAACAGAGGGACTTTGCGGGGGATTCTTGAAAATAGATTAGCTTCACACAGACGTCTTCTAACTGTCACAGTACTTACAGGTAACTCCAGACTGTCTTTGATCATCCTGGAGGTGATCATTGGCTGAACCTTTGCCATTCTGGTTATTCTTCTATCCATTTTGATGGTTGTCTTCCATTTTCTTCCACGTCTCTCTGGTTTTGCTCTCCATTTTAAGGCATTGGAGATCATTTTAGCTGAACAGCCTATCATTTTTTGCACCTCTTTATAGGTTTTCCCCTCTCTAATCAACTTTTTAATCAAAGTACGCTGTTCTTCTGAACAATGTCTTGAACGACCCATTTTCCTCAGCTTTCAAATGCATGTTCAAAAAGTGTTGGCTTCATCCTTAAATAGGGGCCACCTGATTCACACCTGTTTCTTCACAAAATTGATGACCTCAGTGATTGAATGCCACACTGCTATTTTTTTGAACACACCCCTTTCAACTAATTCAACTAATTGCCCAATTGCACAGCCTTAAGAGCGTGCATATCATGAATGCTGGGTCTCATTTGTTTTCTGAGAATCTGAGAACCTACTGGTAACTTGTTTGCCACGTAGCAATAAAAAAATATACGAAAAACCTTGATTATTCTGGTTAGTCACATTGTACTGCTATTATTTTGAACAATACTGTACTTCAGTGCCAGTGCTTTGTTGTGATGTGGAGTGCCTCCAACATGGCCGACTTCCGGTCTGATGACGCGCCGTGAAAACCCTCTATACAGTTTAAGATATTTTGGATGAAAACCAGGAGGCTTGTGACTCTCCCATAAACTGCCAAGTAAATTACACTGTCAAGGTCCAGAAAAGTATGAAAAGTATAATCAGAATAGTCCATTTACCATCAGTGTTTCAACCATAACGTTATGAAGCAACAAGAATACTATTTGAATGCAAATAAAGCCAAAATAATGACTTTATTCAACAATTGTGTCTCTCCACATCACTGTAGCACCATTTCGGCGAATATGAGCTGAACACAAGCAGTGTACGCTCTTCTGTGTCAGCCGCGCCACTTTCTATGTGTATTTACATTTTGATTTGAAAGAAAACAGCGTATCCGTGCAGCGTGGGGACATGTGCAAGGGTAAGTGATTAATTACAAACTTTTCATTTTGGAGTGAAGTAACCCTTTAATTTTTGGAATTTGATTACATAACCCAGACAGTTCAACTGTGATTACTTATTAGGGCATTACAGTTAAAAAGGCATCTATTGCAAGTATAAATATTTTATTCCATTATAAATCTCTAAATGACTTTCACTATCTAATGCATAATAAATGTTTTAAGTTTTAAACAAACATTAAAATCTTACCCCAAACATTTGAAAAGCACTGTAAAAATCATGTACATAGAATCTACTTAAATTTTTAAAATGAGGTCCTTTTGTATCCCATGGACAAAGTGACCAGGTCTCGCTAGAAAAAGCTAGCGACCTAGTCTGACAAAACAAGCCCAAAATAAGCAACTGGCCTCACTAAAAGAAGCCAAAATAAGCGGCTCCTAGACCTCCTAGCAAAAATGCTTTAGCACACACACACACATTTGAATGCCTTCCACCTCACTAAAAGACCTTGTTCAAATAGACAGGCCAGCACCAATTACTTTTCATATATGTAACAAGAGTGATGTTTGATGCAAGATAAAAGTTTCTGGAGAGATGTTTCCTAATTAGAGTTTGTGGAATTTTACACAGTTATTTCTAGTAATAATGAGAATCGGTAATAATTTCCCAACTTTTCTGTGAATCTCCTATTTAATAAAGGCCTGAACGTGACATGGTCTGTGAAAACTGACTTCATTATCATGCACATAGCTCCTGACAAAGCGTCCATCAATTAAACAAGCCCTTCCCCCCACCCCTTCTCTAGTCCCACCCCCCCACTGAGAGCTCCCAGCATGCTCTCTGAGAAGCATTCTTCCTTTTCTTTCCTTGTGTTATCAATGTTCTCTTCTTCTATTTGTTTCTTTAGCTTTTGCAATTGCCGGGTCCCGGTGTTTTTCAGTGGGAGCCGCGAGCGCTGATGTTTCATATTTTATGAGAGGTTTCAAATTCAGTTAAATCCCAGCAGACCCTCTCTCTCGGTCTGTCTCCAGTTTATTAAGACGTTGAGGAGGGAGTGACAGTGATTAGAGCTTGTGTTCTATAGACAGAGACGCCGTAATGGGACAGTATTTCATAGCCCCCACACTGAATAGAGAGGGTTTGTTTCTCATTTCCTGCATCAGTTCAGCTCTCAAGCCCAATTTCAGCTGTCATTTAGGAGAGGTACTTTGTCATCTCCTTTGTCATCTCCATCTCTCATTGTATTCCATCACGGCGATGTCAAATTCATCTTATGATTTATATGTGTTGTATTTAGAAGTTCCTCTCTGGAATCTGTGATGATCTTATCTTAGTCGTGCTCCTCTGAAGAGTTCATCTGAAGAGTTCATTTAATGTTGCAAAGCCTCACATACACACACAACTGAACGCATACAGACTCTCGTCCAAAAAATTTGAATAGCAGGATTATTACGAAAACCTGGCAGGAGATGAGAGAACAACCTGGCTGTGTGTGTTTAGGGGTGATGATGGGGGTGGGGGAGTGATATCAGCGAGGAGGAGACCCAAAAGCACGCAGCATGACTCTCCTCTCCAGAGGGGAAGAGAAACAGAGTGATATACACCTCGTCGGTCTGGGGTCATTGTATGAGTTTAGATTAGCTTTCATCACTGGAATGATAAACCGTCTGCAATATTCCATTTGTTCTGGAGGAGAGAGAAAGAGGAGAGCTGAACTTTGATCTATCTGCAGTAGATCAGTTTGGGAAGCGTTTCATTATTCTGCATTTAAACAGATACTCATCTTTCTTTTTTTCTTTCTTTCATTTTGTGTAATATTTTTTTAATAATTTTTTGATTTGTTATTGGTTTGGTTTATTTATTTACTTATTTACATAATTATTTTTATACTATTTATTGTTTATATATATATATATATATATATAAACAATAAATAGTATAAAAAATAAGTATGTAAATAAATAATATACTGTGTGTGTATATATATATATATATATATATATATATATATATATATATATATATATATATACTGTGTGTGTGTATGTATATATATATATATATATATATATATATATATATATATATATATATATATATATACTGTGTGTGTGTATGTATATATATATATATATATATATATACAGTACTGTATTACTGTATGTGTGTGTATGTATATATATATATATATATATATATATATATGTATCTGGTGTATTTTTTTTTTTAATGTTCCTAGATTTCATGACTTGACTCGTTTTTAATCATTACATACACAAACTCTGTCTTTACTACTTTATGTAAATGAAGAGCAGTTTGCAGGAATGACAACTAAGTGTGGCACCCAAATTCAAATGGGATCCATGTTGATGTGCATGCTAGACAGGTACAATCATTTTTGGATTTCACTCATGTGTATGATTTATTTGTAAACACATACATGGATGTAATAAAATGATGCACCAAAAGGAAACCTTTAGCTATCTTGGATTCATACAATCATTTTTCTTTTTTTTTTCTTCTTTTTTTTTTTGCTACCATGCAATGAACTTCCTCAGCACAATGTTCAAGAAAATACCATTTTTGAGAGGATTTTAGTTTGTTTATTGTTCATCAGGTTAATGATTTAATTCACTACCATTTCTGTACATTATATAGCACAAAAGCAAAATAATTTTTATTAATAATAAGAAAATCATTCCTAGCCAAATTAGAATCTCTTTTTTTCCAGCATATATATAATCTGTGATTGCATGAAATATATGTCTAGACATACAGTCTACCAATAACGTTAAAGCAACAGCACCAGAAACACTCATGAATGACTTCACAGTACAGAGACTAGAGACATGTGGTGAAGAAAGTGGCTGCTGGTGTCATTAGGACTTAACACTTAAATTCTACTAACAACACACACTTACAAAGGCCAGAGATCACTTGATATCTGCTTTATCAGTGCATAAAGAAATATCTCATAACCAACAGCATGTGTATGCCTAATCTGTATAATGTAATGTAATATAATCTTCGCTGTGAAATTTATTTCCAAGCGTTATCAGAACAAATGAGGTTTGATTTATAACTGAACATTAGAGAGATGGATATAAAGAGGGAGGGAGGCAGAGGAGAGAGAGAGATAAAAAGATCCTTTTTGCTGCCAAAATCTGCTTGTCTTTAATCATGTTTTCAAAAATCAACAATCTTTTTCCACATAGACAGTAACGTTTGCTTTCGGACAAGCTCATTATGTGCAAAAACAGTAAATACCGCAAGTTCTGTGGCTCACACACATCTGTCTGGCTCGATGTTGTTTAAGTTGGACGTTTTCTGCATTTTAGAATCTCTGACGTAATGTGAAGACCTAAATAACCCAGTGGGATGGCGGATGTGATTGGAGGGATGTTGAGAGATAGAGAGAATGTGAGCGTACCCTGTGTGAAAGGTGCAGAAGTAGATTAAGATCCTGAGGGTGGAAGCTTATCGTCGTATGAAGCGTTACTGATTAACTAACCTCAACCATACATAAAAACACAAAAGCCAAACACAAACATGCACGCACATGTACAGACTTGCCTCGCTCAGATTCTGTAAGCCGTTATCCGTTTGATTTGGCTTGATTACGGAGTTTTATGTCTGATATACAAATAAATAAACAAGGCCGGCAGTGGAATAAATGTCTCATAAGAGTAAAACCCAACTGGTGAACTAGGATAAACAACTTGAGTCATCCGACGCCTGGGAAAAATCAGTGCTCCTCAACCTTTCAGGGAAAGTTTGAGGTTTTTGTGTGTAATTTGTTTCCCACCTGTAATGTCATTTCTTTCCATTTACATTTTATAGAGATTTAGAGCCAAGTTGCAGCACAACCAAACGATGGCACGTTTATGGCACGTGCCATTCTTTGGGGACACGAGTTTGAGTCAGTCCTGTGTCATTTCTTGATCCCATTTCCTCCATTCTTTCCTTCTGCTGTCCTGTCTGTCTCCTGTTCTGCCCATTTAAGACATAAAAAGTATGTAAATAAGAACACAGGTTGAGTAGCAGTCCAGCAGCTGTATATCCCATCAGACATCTGTGATGAAACACTGGGCACAGCTGCTAGTCAGACTGATGCCACACTCAAGGGTTTCTGTTTATAATGTATCAAAAATGATAAATTGCAATGATGCATTTTTTGAATCTTAAAGGTTTTTTTTTGTTTGCTTGTTTTTTTATTCTATAGAAAAAGTTGTGCAGAGTCCACGTTTCGCATTCATCCATTCTCTATATTAATAGTGTGCTTGCTCAGTATATTTCATATGCATTATACTCTTACTAAATTATGAGGGCAACTTTCCAACCACTACAGTTCAAAGCCAGATATCAAGACACCGACTAATTCATCTGACACTAACTACTAAGAAAATTTCCAAGCGAGCCAATAGGACGCACTGGCATGTCAAGTGGAACTCGCACACATCTGGAATCAAAATCCGTTTTTAATCAAAATAGATCATATTTAGCTGAAAAACAGACGTGTTTTTCTGTCTGAAATATGACTGGTGCTGGCACACTGATTAAATTCTCATGCAGTTCAGGTTCCTCTGCTGTTTACTTTAAAAACATATTTATATATACATAATTCAAGGAACTCCAGATCTTTTGGCTGGAGAAAGGTTTTAGTGTATACAATATATGCCTAAATGAATTTAATCAGAGATTACTTCTCATTCATTCTCCAGGATCCATATCATTTCAGTAGATGTGATGATAGCAAGCTAGAAAGACTATGAAAGTTATTGGGAAATAAAATGTAATGTAAAACTTTTCATTGTTTCTGTGAAACTGCTAAAGCTTCGTTTTCTCTTCTGAGAGATCCTTACGGGGCCTTTTTTAATAGCTTAAAAATACACTTACCATTGAAGTATCGGGACATGATGCTTTTTTTCTAAACTTATGAGAACTGATTATACACTAAATTTCAACTTGCTAACATCCTCAATGAAAAATATCTCTGGAGCCTTAAAGACCATATAAAAAGATGAAGTAACTGTGATGAATTTTCCCATGCTCAGATTTTTTGACTCCTTCCAGTGCTTGGCTATGATGTATGGCTATGTGTTTCATTCTATTCTTCAACGAGCCTATTGTGGTATCTGCTGATTCTTCAGAATAATACATCTTGAAGTGACCATTAGAGATTATGATAGTAAATGATGTTTATCTGAAAACAATGCAAACAGGTTTTCTGAAGGGGTAGATTTGGAGTTAAGGGACTGAAAATATAATTTAGTCAGTGTAAAAGTAAAAAACGTCTATCCAAAGTCCCCACAATAAAATAAACGTGTCTGTGTGTGGGGGGGGGGGGGGGGGGGTGACTTACAAGCTGCAGCCCTGTTATACATAAATATAAATTTATTACCTGCATATTTGTGTTTGATTCAGATATTAACTTTTGACATCTGCTCCATGTGTATCTACAATGATTTGTTCGTTCAAATCAGAGTGAACATCAGGTCATGTACAAACAGGCAGAATCAGGTTTGTATCAAGAGAGGAAAGGCAGTGAAGTTCATTTCTTGTAATCGTAAATTTCCCTTGTAGTCATACCCACCTCGGATTAGTTTTGACTTAACTGTCTTGAGACATAACATACTCTTATGATCTTACTCAGATAAGTCTTTCAGTGGAATATGCTGCATAACTAAATGTTGTCTGTCACATGTCTGCTGCGATTTCTGCACTTAGACGAGTGATGAGGCACTGATAAGACTGATGAGGTAATGGAGAGGCAGCTGCAGTATCACATTCTAGAAAAATAAGTGTTTCTGGGAGTTTCAATTTACCATTTATATTTAAATACATAGTAATGGATTATCTTACTATATCTTATACTTTCTAAGTATAAATTGCTACATCAACTAACATATGAGAGCTTAAGAGACTATTCACATTCCTGGTTTTAGTTTTCAACAGGGTCATTGGTGTAAAATATATATATTCATTCCTTTAATGGAATTAACTACAAACAAACTGAAATAATTGACTATAAAATGTTAATATGAATAATTGTTTTAGTAGTCAGCGAGCACTCATCACATGGTGGAATCTGACCTGTGTGTGGGAGAAGACATCCCACAGGCCATATGGTGTATAATGGCAGGATGGATGGACACGGATACAGATGACAAAGATGGACAGAAATGAAACTGTAGTGTCTGGAAGTCAACAGCAGAGCTTTTTTCATTCTTTTATATAAGGTGGTTCTTTATTTGATTCATTTTTAGACCATTTTGTATGACTTGCATGAGAGCACAGTCATTATGAGACCAAGTATATTTTGTTAATTTTTTTTCCTCTTTTTCTCAAGTTTCCACTTGCTTTTGTGGCTTTTAAAGTTCTGATTTGATTCTTTGTAAATGAAATGGTGCCTCAGAGCCGTAGGCTTTTCGAATGTCATTGCCTTTAGTAGGTGTCTTGTTTTCTGTTAGCTGTGCAGGATAACTAACAAGCAGCAGACACACTTTGGATAAAATTTGAAATAAGCTACCATTCAAAATTTGGGGCCAGTAAGATTTTCTTTTCACTTGTAAAAGTGACAGTAAACACATGCTCATTTCAATAAACACTCTTTAAAATCAGCACATTTCTGAGGAATCAGACTTGGAGTAATGACTGCTGAAAATCCAGCTTTGCCATCATAGGAATGAATCATATTTTAAAATATATTTAAACAGAAAATAGATATTTGTAATAAACTGTAATAATATTTCACAATATTAGAGACTTACCTCAATCCTTTAAACAGCAGTGTACCTCACAGTGTTGTGTTTGATTGTGCGTACTGTTTCATGTTGACTTCAAAAGTATTCTGTATCTGAAAACTGTACACATTGTTATGGCTATACTGTTTGACAAAATATGGGACATGTCATATTGGGAATTCTGCTCACAAAATAAACAAGCCACTCGATTTGTTCGTCTGATTACAAGAACTGACCACTCTGTTATTGCCTTTCAGTCTCTCTGAAACCCCACAATTGGAGTGCGTGACCAAATGTCTGTTTGCATGTAGTGTATCAACATGATACGTGTTTTATTTTGACACTTTTAGTATCCCGTGTTTTCCTATGGCTTGTTTAGTGAAGGTAACCAGGCAAATAAATGCTAATTTCTCATTGCACAAAAGATTGATTTCAGGGTTGCAGAAGAAGAAAGGGGCGGATAGATTTTCTTCTCCGTTTTCAGAGCTAAGTGGCTCTTAGACAAGAGCAGCGTGCACACTGAACATCTCATATAACCACACACACACACATTGCTCTCATTTCTAAATGCTCTCTCTTTATCATGGCTGATGAAATCATATTTCAGACCTTCATTAAGAGAGCTAGGATGAAATGGATCATTTAGAAAGAAAACACATTGCTGGACATTTCCTTCATCTGGTGGTTTTTCTCAGTTCTTTCATCAAAGGAGCAACATACACATTTTCATTCTTCACATCTCTCATATTCATTAACCAGAAAGCATTTGTGTGTGTGTGTGTGTGTGTGTGTGTGTGCGCGCACCTTTATTCCTCTGTTCATATTGAGAGGATACAGCTGCTCCTTTAGATTTCCTAAACATCCCAAAACCAAGCTTTTTATTTATCCAAGAGTGTGAATTACAAACAGCTGCATGCAGTACAGCATGACATGGTATGTGTGTTTTGTGTGCGTGTGCATGTGTGCGTGTGTTAGTGTCGCCTGACCCCTTAATTTCCTGTGTCTGTGTAAAAGTTCCCGCTGATTGTTCCTTGGGATTGGTACCAGAGACACAACCCAGCGGCCAACCACTTCCGGGAAAGACTCACACACCCTTCTCCTGTCTCTTTAGCAGGAGCTTCGCACAAGAGCGAGAAATGGAGAAAAAGAAAAACAGATTGTTTGTGTGAATCTAAATAACTGCAAAAAAAAGATTGCTTTCTGTTTATTTCAAATCATTTTACAGTTGAGCAAACGGCGAAAAGACACACAAAGAGGCCTTGAATCAGCTAACCACATTATATACCGGATCATATTGTTTTTGTGGCCGCAGACAGTTCTCTGTCTTTGTGTTTTGTGTGTGTGTGGGTGTTGCCTTGTACATGAACTTGATGACTGTTTGCTTTGGAAATTAAATGATATTTCTCAGAGCATACCCATTCTCACTTCCATACATGTGCTGCTGTCTCGCTGTCACCGAGCCTCTTTTTCCCCCGTTCAGCAGGGACTTGACAGTTCAGGGAATTGTAAGCCAGCTCTTTGAGTGTGGGTTTGTAACAGGGCCCGGCCCGGCCTCGCTTTGGCTCCCAACCCTTTTGGCTGTGGTCGCTGGCCTCATGTCTGGCTGTACTCTCTGCTGAAATGTTTGGCCGTTGCATTAGCACAGGATTAATCTAAGATATCTCATGCTAGTCTATTAGTTTACTTACTCCTGTTGAAACCTTGTTCAGAGTGACCTGAAATGTACACTACCGTTAAAAGATTTGGGGTTGGTATGATGTTTTTTCTTATGAGACTGCACTTATTTAATCAAAATTACAGTAAAAACAGCAATGCTGTTTTGTAGTTGAATATGTTTAAAAATGTAATTTTCAGCAGTCATTACTAGTCTTCAGTGTGACAAGATGCTTCCAAAAACATTGTAATAGACTGATTTGCTGTTGAAGAAACATTTCTTCTTATTATTAATGCTGTAAACAGTGCTGATAAATATTTTTATGCAAGCCATTAAAACCTTTTTAGAATTATTTTAAGTTTAAAAGAACAGCATTTATTTAAATTAGAAATCATTTGTGTCTTAAATGTCTTTACTTTCATTTTTGATCAATTTAATGCATCCTTGCAGAATAAAAGTATTAAAGGTACAATTTGTAAGATATTTGCAGTAAAATATCCAAAAACCACTAGGCTAGCATTATATATTTTGTCCAGCTGATTACTAACAATATTTCTGTTTTCAACTACTTGTAAATCATGAGAAAATTGCCATTCTAAACAGTGACACGGGGCAGTGCAGTCGCCTGTCAATGACGTTAGTTACTCTTTGTTACCGCCTTTACTGACGTAGAAAACCACATGACAACAGTGTCATGGACAAATGTGGAAGTAGTGTCTAGCGTCGAGCAAACCACTAGCTTGCTTTACTTCTTCTTCTTCTGCACGTTTTATGGTGGATTGTGTTACTTATTTATGGAACATAATTACTGTTTACCGTCTGCCGCTGGTTCTGTCAACAGGGACAGCTCCCGTAAACGTACGGGCCAACCAAATGACCCAAGAAGAGTTTGGGACAAGAGGAGAGAAATAGCGAGGATCAATATCGGTGTTGCTTTTTCTAGATAGAGAGAGCTTCACGACAAAGTTTAACTAGAAAGAGATGCTGATCTCACTTGTGTTTTACTTGACAGGTGAGTTGTTTTGATTCGTATCTTTACAGAAAATGTATGCTATTATAACGATCAACAAGATTATTATTATGGGGCATACACGCCAAAGGCGGGGCATCGCTTCTCTAGACCCACACGAGGACGCATCTGATCCATGGTCTAATCGCGTCTTTGCATTGACTTTGTATGTAATCTACTTGCGCAAATCATTGAACTTGCCTTTTCTATGTATGCCCAATTATTGTGTTTGAATGTACAAAAGTGTATATATTTGTTGAACAAGTGTTAATAGTTTTCATATCGTCTGATTGATGGCTGTCAGCAGTTGGGTAGAAGACAACAAATCCCATCATTCCACGCTCCTTCTTAGCGTCATCAAACCATGCAATTGTTATTGTTTTGGTAGTGCCCCCTCTAGTGGCAGCTCCTACAGCCTGTACCTTTAAAGGGATAGTTCACACAAAAATGCTATTTCTGTCATTAATTACTCACCCACATGCTGTTCCAAACCAGTAAGCCTTTTTGTTCATCTTGAACACACATTAAGATATTTTCTGATGAAATCCAAAAGCTCTCTGATCCTTCAAAGACAGCAAGAATACTACCACGATCAAGGCCCAGAAAGGTAGTAAGGACATTGTTAAAATAGTCCATGTGACATCAGTAGATCAACCATGATTTTTTGAAGCTACGAGAATTTCATTTTTCATGAAGAGCTCTCAGATTTTATTTAAAAAAAAAAAAATCTTAATTTTTGTACTGAAAATTAATGTAGGTCTTCTAGGTTTGAAACAATATCAGGGTATGTAATTAATTACAGAATTGTCATTTTTGGGAGAACTATCCCTTTAATCCTTTAGTAGTTTAACATATTGTCAGCAACTACATTATATGAATAATACTTTTAGGTAATTTAATTCAGCTTTATTTCATTGTTTTTAATCAATGACATTAATTAAAAAATATTCAGTGCCGTCATAAATATATATATGTAACGCTTTTACCTAATTTGACATTACAGTATAACAGTTTAATTCTGCTTTTTGTCATTTATAGAACTACATTCAATCCGCTTCGCTTAAAAGCTTTAAAATGTGATAATGACTGAAAATTCTGGCATGATTTAAACGTCACTGAATAATAATTTTATTTTCTATGGGACCGTTGCGGCTGTAAAATTGACATAAATGCAATCCATTTACTTGTGCATTATATTCCAACTAGTCAGAAGCCATATGATAGCTCAGCCTGGGGGAAAAAGGCCATAATTTAACTCTTTATCTATAATCATCCTTATTCTCCATCATAATGTTGCATTCATTTAATACACATATTTCACACATATATTAGCATCATACCAAAAATCAAATTACATTTTTTATATTGTTATAAAGTGTTTGGGGCTCAACATTATTTGCAAAAGCTGCTAAAGCATCTAAAGCTGTGCACATGCTTAATACATCAGTATAGTAAGCTTGCATGTGTAAATGTTACATATGAATACTAATGATACAAGGCTGATCAGACATCTACACAGAACTATGCTGATTACATGATTCCTCCAAACAAGAAAACTACTTTCAAACAAGCCTGCATTGGTTTAAACATGAATGAAGTTGCTTTTAGAGTTTAACAAAATGCTGCAATTCCTCAAAGAGGGTTGCATTACAAAAACACAGTATGGAGGCCTAGAGTAGAGCTTCCATCTTTCCTAATATGTTTGTTATGCAAAATAAACAGTTAAGTGAAAAAGAGGGTCTTTCTGAGGTCTTTTATGTCAGTATGGGTTGCTACTGGTAATGCTCCACCCTCTAATGCTACATTATAGACTGAGCCTTTAATGGCACGGTAAGGGCTGAATCTGCACATGCTGAGAGCAAGAGACGAAACGGCATCGCTTCTACTGTCTCAGGACAAATAAATACTGACAGAGATGAAGAGAAATAGGAAGATATGAGGGACAGAGGAATGTGCATCCTCCACAGACAGGATGTTTGTTTTTGCCGTGCTCAGCGTGTACTATTATTTGCGGCCCTCCTCTCTTGTTGTTTGTGGTTGATTAAGAGAAGAGATTTCACAGCATAACGCGTTCGCCTGTGCAAGGGTGAGGCTTTGTTTCGCAAACCGCAGAGAGACCGCTGCAGTTCACTTCTATAAACATGCCTAAAACCAGCCGAGGATTAAGATCACTGTTTGTCCTGGACAGCGAATACACGCCGCCAGCTACGAAGCTATGAGAAAGAGAGAGTGCGAGTTTGCTTTTAATCTGAATTTGCTTTATATAAGTATGGGTTATGCTCTGTGGTGATTTAGTAGGAAAACACCATCTGCATGTGTCAACAAACTTCAAAATGTATGAAATATAATGAATAATATGTCAATCACTGAACATTCTTTGCATTTTATCTTTTAAGGTGGGTTTTTTTTTTACATTTTAAACAATCTCATTCTTGAGGATTTACGCCCCAATTAACAGGTCATAGGGCTTATTTATTTACATAATGTATTTTCTTTATTTAGCCATGATGTGACATTGCGCTGAGCATTCTGGTTTAGTCACGTCACATAACGCCGCACGCTTGCGGTGTCAAGAGTGTGTTGCCATTATTAGAGATGTGCTGTGTTATTCCAGCCATGAAGCCTCACCCTTCACTGTTGAAGTCAAAGTACAACACTGTCATCTTCCTCTCAGCGGCGGTGGCAGCCTAAACACTTTGATGAGTAAATTGGATGTTTTGACCAGAATGGGGGGTTTTGGCTTCACTGCGTTTCTGCATCTCAAGTAAGCGGCTGCTTCCTGAAGTCTCCTCTGATTCCCTCTTTGACTTATCCACGGGTCAGCTGGAGCTATACGATTCTTCGCTTTATGCGTGTGTGAATGTGAGAGAAAAAGAGAGAGTTAACAAAGCCAGACAGACAAAGAAACACAAAAAGGGACTCTGTCTCACACATTCCTACACATAAGGGCCAAGTGAGGCAGAGAGAGACCGAGACATGCAAAGGAATGTGTGTCAGACAGAAACGAAGAAAAAGAGTGAAACGGAGAGAGGAACGGACGGAAAGGTTTCCTAAGCTTGCACTTCACGTGAAGAGCTTTGATATTAGATCTGTCACAGTGTATTTATTTTACATAGCCTGTGTGTATGTGTGTGTGTGTGTGTGTGTGTGTGTGTGTGTGTGTGTAGGTTACACTGTAAACTAGGTATATGTGCAGTTGTTAGTAGTTATTTCTACCTATTATTACTTTTACAAATGTATTTTGATGTAATCCAATGTAACAAAATATGGTCAGGTTGATTCAGTCACATTTCAAATTTTAATTTTAACAACATAATTTTACTTCAAAATGGAATTCTTACATATTTGGATGAATTTTATAAATACAAACATAAAGTTAGTTTTAATTCATTATATTTCACTTAAAGAATTTTTATTTTAATTTATAACACATTTTAACTATTATATTTGAACAATTTTTCTTTATATTCTTACTTTAATGTTTATTTTAAAAGTTGACATTGAAAACTCACTCACATCTCTTTCCTAATATTTTCTTTTTTCTTTTCTACTCTGATGTGTCACAAGAGAACAGAAGAAAATAACTCTTGCTGCTTCCATTTCAATGTGACTTCAATATGTTTGATATCACAAAATGAAGTACTTATTAAAATATATTATAATTAATTTTATCTACCAGACAGCATTTTTTTTTTTAAATTCCAAGACCAGAACAGATGAAACGGTTTTTATGTCTTTGTAATACATTCATCTGTTTTTTTTTTTTTTCGTGTTGGACCAGTTCATCATCTCTCTCCTTTGTTATTTCAGTGGGGCACCATGGGATTTGAAGTCCCTCAGATTTTCACAGTGTAGAGCCTCTGAGGTTGATCCTTTCATAAAATTTCTGGGGAGCAGACAGTGATGATACAGACGTACTCACACACTCTTGCACAAACCACTGTTATATGTCTTTTATCAACACATTTCACATAACAGTGTCTTTTTGTCCTCCCACTCTTCTCTCTTTTCACATCTTCTCTCCAGCCACATTGACTATTTGCGAAAGAATACGGTCAGAACTGCAACCCCAGATTACAAAAACAGTCCGATTTCCCATCAAAATAACACACACACTCATTCACACTTGATTGCTTTTGGATATGTAAAGCAGAGCTTAAATCTGGGTGCTGTCCAGATCATATGATTCAGTATTAAATATCTTAAATATTTAGCTATGGTCCATTTAGGTATCTAGGGTAACATACATCTCTGTGCAGTGAAAGCCAAGGCGCAACTCCAGAAGACGAATAGTACGATGATTAGCTGTGTGTGTGAGAGTGAGCATTGCATGCCTACATCTGTGCAAATAGAAGGTGTTAAAAGTTTTCTTAGCAGGAAGGCAACCGCTTACGATGAATCCGTCAGCACCGAGGGGTCAAAGGGAAAGACACATGGTAAAGGATACAGCAGTGTGTGTGTTCTCTGAGACGACGGTCTGTGGCATGCCTCTAGAATAACACACACATACACACGCTCATTTATTCACTCATTCAAACCATGTTTTTTTCACGGTATTTCATGGAAGTGCTGCATTGGTTTGTGTGCTAACCCTAAGAAACATCAATGAAAATAAGCCCACAGAGTCTGTTTGGTGTGTCTTTCTGTAGTTCGTGCTAAAAAACTAATTTACCCAGCCAGCGCAGCTCTCCGCACCTCTCCTTTCATCTTGAGCAAATTGTCAGATCTGTGATATATGTGACAGTTCAGGCCTAAATAAGATGACGATAAAATCAGACACATGGTGTCATTTCATTGCCAAGTGTAAATTCGAACACCATCCTGTTCAAAACAAAACACGCAGACAGACAGCTAATTGAAAATGTCATTGAATGTCATTTCTTCACATGAGTGCATCGTACTGTTCACCCAGTCTAAATACACCTCTTGCTTTTTTTTAAGGTTGTGTGTGTGTGTGTGTGTGTGTGTGTAAAGGATGGGAGTAAGTGTATTTATTTCACAAAGACAAGAGTTCAAGTGTTGAACAATATGAGCAGTTAACATTTGCAGAAAGATAGATAGATAGATTAGAAAAGACAACTGTAATTCTATTTTTCAGTATTACTGTTCTACTTTATTTTTTTATTAAATAAATGCAGCCTAGGTGAGCATTAGATACTCCATTTTAAAACTTTGTTTTATTATTTTTTTTATCTTACAGACCCCAAATTTTATTCGATAGATTGTGTAATTTTTTCATTTTTCTTTCTAAAAGTGTGAAATGGACTTCTGCCTGTCCGCCACAGTTCTCGCTTGTGGTGCCATCAGCCAATCAACTCAAGAATGATTAGTCAAATGGCATTTACAGCTCAGGTGATTGAGCTGAAGAAAAGATGGCAACTTGCCGATTGCTTACTTCCACGGGGTCCTATGCCAGCCAGCAACTGCCATTGAGATAAATGGGAATGTTAACAGATTTCTCCAGATATTACAGACCTCCTTAGATGTAGAGAGACAGGATGTGATGGTAATTTTCCTGGTGCTCTGTTGTAAAGTCCTTTAACTTCATCCCACATCTACACACTCACACTGAATCTGATCGACCATGTGATTGCACATGCTTTACCTCACCTCATCTTTGCACTGACACTAATGTAATTTGGCGAAGAGGATATTTTTTCTGTCATTGGGGAAAGTGTACAGGGCCGTGGACCACACATTCAGATGCAGACTCATACACACAGGCTGTAATATAATTGTGAGTCACTGTTTGTATAGCTGAGCGGATACTGGCTCTCCAAACTTCAGCTCAGAACAGCGGTCCTCAAGAGAAGCACACACACTCCATTGTCCTTCATACAAACACACACACACACACACGCACAAACAACATGTTGGGTCTTACAGGTCTCGGGTTTGACTTGCTAACTGCAGGTGTTGCTTCTGTTTGTGTCAGTTTGAACATTTACATGAGTTTTAAATTATGAATTTGCCCCCCTTTTTAATCAAAATGCCACACATCATACCCAGGAACATGGTTATGGCTAATTCAAAACTAAAAGACTAATGAAATTAATATTGTTAGTATTGAGGGAGTCTGGGGAAAAACTGTGACAGGCCATCACTCAACTCCATCTGTGAACCACAGTGTGGGGTCTCATGGCTTGGACATGGGGGGCTTCTGCTGGCCCTACTCACTTCTCTTCATGGATAACATATATGTCAGATGGATTTAGTTTTTAAGAGTAAAACATCTTGGATACAACCAAACATCTTAAAGTTTAAAAAACTATTTTCTGTTGTATTTACAAATGTAATTTATATGCGATGGCAAAAGGTACCTTTCAGTATAATCCAGTCTTAAATGTCTCATGATCATTGAGAAATCATTTTAATATACATATTTGCTGCTCAAAAACATTTCTTAATATCATCTGTGTTTAAAACTAATTGTGCATCTGCTAAGATTAATAAATGCTGCAAAAGTATTGTTGATTGTTAGTTCATGTTAGTACATGTATTTAACTAATGTTGTTAAAGGAAACCATATTGTAATTTATTACTAAAAAAATTATATATTTCTTTCTTATAATGTTTCTTGAATTACATATAGATACATGCATTTAAATGTCAGGATCGGAAGAAGACCCACACAGCATCCTGAAAATATGAGCAGATCTGCCATTAGGAAAGCTATTTCTAATTCAGACATCGAGTTTGACTTGTCTCATGAAATTCACAACAGATATTCAAGCAGACTTTTTATCCAAAGATAAACATCACTGCAGTTTACCTAATAGTGTTTAACAAGGAGACAAACAAATTTATCTCCTGTCTGTAGAAGGACAAACCTGAAGAGAAGGTTAGTAAAGGTTACAAGAAGAAAGAGAAAGGTCATAGAGAGGTTTGCCTTTAGCAAAATTGTGGGAAACAAGTCTTAGCTCTTTAACCAAAGTTAATTAATCTCTACAAATGATTTAATATGGTTAATATCAATAAATAATCCATGGAAACATTCTTAATGTCTTCACTTTACATGCTAGACAAAAGTGATGGCAGTCCAGTTGTAGTTCTTTTAATGTGAGAAATCAAAACAATAAAACAGAACGCGCTTTAAATGTAGTTCCTGTGTGCTGTAAGTGTTAACAGAGCAGACCGAAATCAATTTTGACTGAAGGGAACCTGAATACTGTCATAAGAAACTGTTTAACTGAAGGGCTTTGACTTATGTGTGTTTTTGGTGCAGATTTGCGGTTTCTATGGCTCCTTATGAAGCAGTGGGTTGTATTTCTGAGAATTCCGAAGCACAGAATCAATCAGCACATTTCATTACGTACACACACACACACACACACACACATTCCACACAGAGGTATGTAATGCAGATTCTGCTGCCCTCTTCTGTCACTGTGACAAACTGCAGTCTTGCAACAACTCTCTTTAATACAGACTTCCACTATCACCAAATACAGGACAAAGTCCACTGCTTTACTTCCAAAATACTTCACTTCATATTTCACTGTATAGTTTCACTTTCTGAGAATGACACTCATAAAGATAAATTGTGTCTTTTTGATAAGTGTGGTGTTCTCAGCTGGCCTCAGCACATTCCCAACTTGACCTTTATCTATCAGGGGTCAGATGTCAAGGATCTTGGTGAGTAACTCAGTAATGTGGATGAGGGGGGCACTTACATACACTTCAACCCCTAATCCAAGGCACAGCAACAGTGGAAAACGAATTAATGTTCACCTCCAAAATCGGGATAATAAAATTAGATTTTTTTTATTTTCTGTACAGTATATGATTGGTTCAGTAGAGCTCTCACTTGACTAAAACTGTATGTGAATTGTTTCTGCATCCATTTTGTATGTAAATGCCAGCATGTGTGTTCTTTGTTGGTGTGTGTTTCGTTTGATCTTCATCCCATCTTTGAAGTTTGACTTATGCCCTCTCAACTGTGACCCATTGTTAGATAAAGCTGCGGAGGGGTTTGGTAATTCATTCACAAAATGAACATATACGCAAAGGTTCTCTCAGTCCTCTCAACAGCACAAAGCTAAAGAGTATATCAAGAGAGAAAAAAAAGAAAAACAGAGGAAAAGATACAGTGGCAAGAAAACAAATGAGAACCAATGAGAATTGATTTAAGAGCCAAACTTTTAAAACAGGATGATCAGGGTAAATTGTACTTATTTCAAAGAAATCTCAAAATGTTGCATCTCAAAAAATACTGTGAAAAAGTGTTTTAGTTTTTTTTACAATTTAAAAAATGAAACTTTTGAATATTCTAGATTCATTACATGTAAAGTAAAACATTATGAAGGGGTCATATGATGCGATTTAAATGGAGTGTTACAACCTTTTGATGCATAAAGAAGATCTGTAAAGTTGCAAAGACTAAAGTCTCAAATCCAAAGAGATATTCTTTAAAAAAGTTAAGACATGTGCAAGCCCAAGAAACGGCCCATTCCTCACCAAAGCAACGGGCTGTTCCTCACTAAAGCAACGGGCCAAAACTTGCTCTAATCTGAAAAGAGGGCTTTGGACCACTGGACAACAGTCCAGTTCATCTTCTCCTTAGCCCAGGTGGGACGCCTCTGATATTGTCTTTATTTGAGCAAATTCCTTGACACGTCTGTGTGTGGTAGCTCTTGATGCCTTAACCCCAGCCTCAGTCCATTCTTAATGAAGTTCACTCAAATACTTGAATCGATTTTGCTTGACAAACCTCATAAGGCTGCGGTTCTCTCGGTTAGTTGTGCATCTTTTTCTTCCACACTTTTTCTTTCCACTCAACTTTCTGTTAACATGCTTGGATACAGCACTCTGTGAACAACCAGCTTATTTGGCAATGAATGTTTGTGGCTTACGCTCCTTGTGAAGGGTGTCAATAGCTGCGTTTACATGGACACTACTAATCCGATCGTAATAGGACTAGAAGCACAATCACAATAAAAAAGGTCACATATAAACACGCAATCAGATTGAATTGGCCAGATCCGACAAAAATTTTGATCGGATTGTAGGGGGTGGATAATCCCTTTTGTAATACGAGCAAGAGTACATGTAAACACTTGATCGAATTGAAAACCGAAACAGGAAAGTATACTGCGCATGCACAGTGACGTAGAAATAGCGTAATGATGTATGACGCACGGAACGATCTGTTCTTCCTGGTGACTAAAGTGTCATAAATAAGTGTCCTAAATAAGACTCTCATCAACAGAGGACTAGTTATGGGTGCTTTTACACTTTTTTTTTAAGTAACCTTAAGCAGCACAACAGTTCATGTGCTGGTTGTTTTCTAATTAGGACCCGAAGTAGATAAATATCACGTGTGCTTTTTAAAACTCTGTATATTCATGCAGTGTGTGCATGTCAAAAGAGTAAATCCGATAAGAAGCTTGTGACATGTAAAAGGGCATATCAACCCAATCACTTTATTCAGTTTTCTTGTAAACACCCCGTTCGGATTCGTCAATCAGAATGAATTCATTCCGATAGAAGCAAAAAGTGTCCATGTAAACGCACCTAATGACTGTCTTCTGGACAACTGTCAGATCAGCAGTCTTCCCCATGATTGTGTAGTCTAGTGAATCAAAATAAGAGACCATTTTGAAGACTCAGGAACCCTTTGCAGGTGTTTTGAGTTGATTAGCTGATTGGCATGTCACCATATTCATATTTGTTGAGTTTTGGTGGGTTTTTGCTAAATGTGAGCCAAAATCTTAAACTTAAACTACTTCAGTCTGTGGCAATGAATTTATTTAATACACAAGTTTCACAATTTGACTTGAATTACTGAAATAAATGAACTTTTCCACGACATTCAAATTTATTGAGATGCACATGTGTATGAAATATATATAATTGAGATACCATAAGTTGACCCACATGAAATATGGGCACACTGTATTCCACCAAAGGTTCAGCAGATTTCAGTGGAATTCAGTACACCCAGATCCCATGTGGGCTTGATTGTGACATTTACAAGGAAGCAGCATTTTCCTGCTGAAACTTGATTACAAGCATGCTCGAACATAGTTCAGCTTAGAACTCAGAAAACTGAACCACACTCAAGAGAGGCATCATATTTGCATATATGTGTGTAGAAAAAGTCATGTACTTGCTTGTCTAGGGAAACGACAAAGTTTGTGAGCCACTACACCAAGAAGACCTGTGATCCAAAAGAACTAAAAAAGTTGCAACATGAGGATCCTCCCTGTAATTAGCATTGTGTATTTCACTCTGGATAAAGTCTTCTACTAACTAACATGACCTTAAACGTCAAGCCATAAGAGGAGTCCCAGTCATCTCTCTTACGAGAACTCTCAAAACGCATGCTGTTTGAGGAGAATACTAAGTCTTTTATAAGCCCTGCAGGGCTTGCAAATGCTCCAGAGTTTATTTAAAACCAGTAAAAGATCTGGACGGAGCTCGGCCCGGAAACACACCTAGTCCCTCAAGGCTTATTATAGCACAGGATGAAAAGTCCAAAAGATAAATCACACCCTCTCCTCTCAATACTCAACAGAGCCCCTCAGCCCACATTTTCTCAGCTAATGCCTCCAGGTTTCGCACTGCAGTTTAATTGGGTTTGTAGCGCCATCTAGTGTAAAAAGAAGAGGCTTGTCTTATATGACAGAATACATGTCATTCACATATTCATTCATGCAAATATCTATCTATCTATCTATCTATCTATCTATCATCTATCTATATGTATGTCTGTCTGTTTATCCATCTATCTAGACTCCCATACAGTAAATCATGATAGAAAATAATTGAAGTAAAAATAATTGGTAGAAAAAAATAGAAAAAAAAAACCTTTGGGACAGAACTCCTAGTTAATTGAAATCAATATTTCATTCACACAATATGAAAAATTACTTCCATTAAATGAACTGTAGGCTACATCTTAGCTACAATTGTAGTTAATGCATTTACAAATACATTACTTTCTAACTGGAGCAGTCAATAACCACTTTGCACGTCCCTTGCAAAAAAAAAAAAAAATCCATTAATCCTCACAACTGTGACATAATTGTGGTTATTGGGAAAGTGCTGTAGTTGTTTTTATTGCCATGTAATATTTTACAGGAAAATCACATTCAAAATTAAAATGAGTCTTTTACCCAGGTGGCCTTTTATTTCCACTGAGTGTGAGGGGATATTTATGTTAAATGAAATAGATAGATAGATAGATAGATAGATAGATAGATAGATAGATAGATAGATAGATAGATAGATAGATAGATAGATAGATAGATAGATAGATAGATAGATACTGTCAGGTATTTTGAGCCTTGTTCCACTGCTAAAACGACGTGGTATTTGTAGTTTTATTTTATTTATTACCGAAAAGAGATGAAAATGACATGAGGACGTTTACAGTCTATATATTTCCTCACGCTCGTAACCATAGCAGAGTGAGAAAAGCGGGGTGATTCCTCGCAGGGTGGGGTGGGCAAGAATTGAATGGTGAGCGCATAGTGAATGAAGTTTCGATGGAGGAGGCAAGGATGCGCGCGATAGCGCACGCGCCACATCCCCTCCTTCAATTAAAACATCTCAGGGTTCGTCTGAGTGCGAGCGAAGATGGCGACAGAGTGAAGAAGACCAAGGAAAGATGACAAGCCCCCTACAGACAGACAAACACGCACGAGTTCCCGTGAATGAGTAGACGCGGCTACGTACGATGTGTTGTCAAGGAGATGCAGGGTAGGTGATGGAGTCTCGCGGCATGTGCTTTATCATGCACTGTCTCGGTAATTCAGACGCAGGTGTTTGCAGTGCAGCTTGAATTTGAGCAGCAGGTGAACGGGACGCTTCGAGCCATCATGTAAACATCGCGGTGGGGAATATTGCGGAGGAGACCCGCCCGTGTGAGCTCGCGCTGTGTCTCCCCCTCTAAAATATGATCACGGGCGCCTGGCGCTGTGGAAGGAAACTTGAAGCCGAGTTAGAAATCTGCCGCGTGACCGAATCTGTCGACAAACCGTGCGCGGAGCCAGATAAGGTGCAGAGATGGCGCATGAGCCTCGCGTCGTTGCTCTTTTTTACGGCGCTGCTGTCCGATCACCTCTGGCTCTGCGCAGGAGGCAAGCTCCGCTCGAGAGACCGGACTCACCGGAGGACGTGGAGCAACGCGAGTCACGACGCCCAGAAGGGCCTTCGCGATGAGGACTGCGGGGTCCTCTTGAGCAATCTGACGGAAAACGGGCCAAAGTGCGTGGAGGCTGACGCGCGGCGTCGCGCGCCTCTGGAGTCCGCGTGCTCTACGCTTTACCGGCAAAAGAGCGGCTTGGTGAGCACCTCCTATTCTGTGCCGGTGCCCACGGTGTCGCCACACGCGTTTTTAGAGTACTTCCGGAACCTCAGCTTGTCCTTTTGCGACGCGCTCACAATAGCGGACCTACTGGAGAGCATGACCGGACCTGACGGGCTCAACTGCAGTCTGACGCGTGTCATTCGTGACCTGTTCAGCGGCGGACCGGAGGACGGGGACCTGTGCAGCGCTTGTGTTCACGCGTACATCCGACTCGACCAACACGCTCAGGAAAAATATGAGGAGTTTCAAGTCCTCATGCGCAAATTCATGGCGGATGACTACTCAGTGCGCGCGCAAACACACCTGTGTCAGGTGAGAGGCTCTTTTTAGTCACTTTGAATGAGGTATAAACATAATACATGTAGATGCATTTATTAGCAATGCCAGCCATCCACAAGCTTAAGTACCAATTCAGCATACATCTGAATAAGAGTCTGGTAATGTGTGTTTCAGGCAGTGTATAAAGCCTGGCTCTGTGCAGAATATTTTCCGGTTCCTCATCAGCAGTGTGTGAGGTGGCTTCCATGCAAGCACTACTGTGGTGAGGTCACAGCCAGCTGCCCCTTCATCCTACCTGACAATGACCATCTGCTGTATGCCGGTCTGCCAAGCTTTCTCTGTGCAGGTAAATCACAGAATACATACACTATATGGCCCAGCATTATATGTGATGTGCAGTCCCTTCTAATCGTCAGGTTTGGCTGCTGCAGGAACTTTAATGAATTGGGGTTTTCCAACTTTGTTGCAACAGTCTGGTCTTCACAAATCCCGCTGAACAGCTTTGGGATTAATTGGAACAGAAAGTTCATACCCAAGGTGTTCAGTGGGGTTCAGGTCTGGACCTTGTGCAAGCCAATCAAGTCCTTCCGCAAGGGACTCAGTAAACCAATTTTACACAGACTTTGTTGTGTACACAAGCTCATTGCTATGATGAAATAAAAGGGGACCTTCTTCAGACGTTGAAGTAGAAAGTACAATTCTTAAGAACATTCATCCCCAGAGAAATACCTTGAAATACAGATACTTTTGGTTGATATTATGGCATAATATTTAATATTTAATTATCATATTCATAATATGTGACCCTGGACCACAAAACCAATCATAAGGGTCAATTTTTAAAAATTTAGATTTATATATCATCTGAAAGCTGAATAAATAAGCTTTCCATTGATATATGTCCGAGATACAACTATTTGAATATCTGGAATCTGAGGGTGCAAAAAAATCTAAATATTGAGAAAATCACCTTTAAAGTTGTCCAAATGAATTCTTAACAATGCTTATTACTGATCAAAAATTAAGTTATTATTAGGGCTGGTAATTAAATGCGTTAATCAGATTAATTATGGAGAAAAATAACGCATTTAAATTATTGACGCATTTAACGCACTTGACCCGCCCCAGACAGTCAATTGATGACTAATGTGAGGCAGGGCAACAACTTACTGCGTGATGGAGCATAGAGAATATCCCTAAAATACAAGTTATGGGGCAAAATGCCCCTGTTTGAAATTTTGTCTCATCTTTACATCACTTAGTTAAGAAATATCACATGAGAAGTAGAAGTGCAATATCACACAAGTGCAAATGTGATACTCATACAAAAGTTCATTAAGAAGTTAATATTGTGTTATTTTAGACACAATGTTGTCCACATTTTGAACGAATTTGGTGAACCATTTGGCACGTTGAACCATTGGCCATAGTCGCATTGGCTTTGAAATGTAGCTGCACAGACCGAACAGTGTATGACATCAAAGTACCGCGAGAGTGATCTAAAAGTACAAGCAATCGCCAGCTCTCTAAGATTTTGCGGTTCTTTGATGCCACACAGCGATCGGTCTGATGGTGATGATCCGCTTCAAGTCGAACAAGCCTAATGATTCAATGAACCATTCATAAAGAACCATTTACTACACTCCTGAGTGATTCGGCCATTTGAAGGAATCCAATGAATGAATAAGTAACTCAATGACTTAATCATTAAGACATTTACCATCACCTACTGGCAGTTTATTATTTAGAGTATATTTTCATTAAATAAATAATTTAATATTTTCATAGTAATAATAATAAAATTAAGAAAATAAATTATTAAAGTTATAGTTCACCCAACCAAAAATGACAATTCTGCCATCATTTAGTCACATTGTCCAAAAGAGTGAGCTATATGTAATACATTTTATCAAACAAAATATTTCTTGCTGAACCTACTTTTTGTAGTGCCAGTTTGATGCTTGGCACAACAATTACTTAAAATTATCTTTTCAGAGTAATTTCTCCAAATTTGATAGGCGATTCATTAGATTAATCATGTAATTAATAAGATAAAAACAATTAATCGTTTACTAGATGAAAAGCTTAAATGAAAATCAGAAATGTGGGCTTAGCAACTAACAAAAAATTTTAAGCTGAAGTACTAAATTTCCTAAATAGAAATCGTGAACCGATATAAAACAAATAATCACTTTAAATCAGTTAATCTCTAACTTAAAGTAAAACCTGAAAATATAAAAGCTTGTTCAAATACGGTGCCCTGTATAAGTATTGGGACAGTAAAGACAAAATTGCTCTCTCTGCTGTGGATTCAAGAAATCTTTAAATATGACTGAAAGATGAATATGAATGTATAAGATGAATGTAGTCAAAACTACAGAATGTCACATTTTATTATTGGGTGATTCAACACAAAGATGTTTTACCAGCTAAGAAGATCAGCACTTTTAGAGTTCATCCCACTACCTGATGTGAGCATAAGTATTGGAACAGTTGCCTCACAGGTCTTTCTAAGTGATCAGTTGTGTCCTGTTAAATTAATTGTTCATATATTGAAAGCAGGGAATGTGTCTTATAAGTTATATCCATTGCTTCTGCATTCTAAGTCTTGCATTCGATGATGACACACACAAACCAGGATGAAGATGAGGAAGCCTACTCTGAAAGAAAAGCAAGCGATTTTGGATGCTAAAAGAAAAGAGGAAGTCAATTAGACCTATAGCAATAACAAAGGGCATGGAGAAATCAAGAGTTTGGAAACTACCGGCGACATCAGCAACCAACCATGACCAGATTGGCTGAGAAAAGCAACTGCAGTTGATGAAAGCTGTGAAAATGAACCCTAAAATATGTGTCTGTAAAATCACCAACAACCTCCAGAACCACCAGAAAGCTGTGCTTATGCTCTGACAATCTACTGTGCACTGGAGACTTTGACAGAATTACAGAGGCCACACAGCAAGATGCAAATCTCTGACCAGCACCAAAAATAGAAAGGCAAGATTAGAGTTTGCACCAAGCACAAAGGTTAGCCAGCAGAGTTTTGGAACTGAGTTTTATGGACAGATGAGACAAAGATTGACCTTTATCTAAGTGATGGGAAAGCAAATGTGTGGAGAGAAAAGGGAACTGCAAATGATCCTAAGCATACAGACTCATATGTAAAGCATGGGCATGCATGGCTGTCTCTGGAACAGGGCGTCTCAATTTTAGTGATGACTTAGTTAATGTATGATGACAGTAGCAGAATGAATTTAAAAGGGTTACAAAACCAATATTCAAGAAGAGTCATCAGAAAGCATTTTGCATATTGCATCAGAACAATGACCCAAAACACAGAAAAGCATAGTCTTCATTGCACAAATCAATCTCCAGATTTAAATCTAATTAAACATGAATTTCACCAGCTGAAGAGGAGACTAAAGGCAGACATTCCCCAGAATAAGGAACAGTTGGAACTGGCTGCTTTAAAGGCTGGGGAAAGCATTTCAAAGGAGTCTGGTGATGTCTGTGGGTCGCAGACTCACTGCTGTCATCGCACGCAAGGGATCTGCAACTAAATAATAGTTTTTAATCTCTTACATCTGCCTTAAATTCAGCTGTCCCAATACGTCTGCTCACATCAAATAGCGGGATGAAATAAATGCTGGGATTCTGTCCTTTTTATTTGATAAAACATGTATGTGTTGAAACAGCTAATAATAAAATTGTGATGTTCCTGTAGTTTTGTCTCATTCATCTTTTAATCCTATTTGCAGATGTCTGAACTACACAGCAAACAAAGCAATTTTGTCATTACTGTCCCAATACATATGAAGGGCACTGTATGTATAAATAATACTATAAAAGCATATAAATAAAAATAGAGTTGGACATTATGAAATGAATGACCTGCTGTTCAGTGAGTAAATCGGATTAATCAAACTGATTCATAAATGTCCAGTCAGAAATGTTTGTTTTTGATTCACCATAATGTCTCGGTACAGTTTTGTTCCTGTTCCAGCCTAGTGTTTTTCTCTTTCTCATCAGGGTTTCACGAGGAGTATTTGAGCAGTCAGGGTCCAGACTGCTGTGATGTCAGATGGAGTGGGTGTGACTCTGCTGTAGGCGCTGCATGTGCTTTGACACACCTCCCGGGCTCCTTCTCTTTGCATAGGAGGTTATCATCAGCAGCGGTGTCGTGTACAAATCGTCTTCATGGCAGTAAATTGAAACTGTGTGTGCTTGTTCTCTTCTTACTACACACTGTTATCCACATAACAACATTGCAGCATTGCAGCACTGGCTCTTTGGAGGCAATAGTACCTCTAGAAGACGTTCCCATGAGGGAGGAGTAAGAGACTAGAACATCTCCCTCTTCATTGGAAGACACACATGCTGTGAAAACGTTTTTGTCTGCTGTGCATGAGACGAATCTTACCAAATGCCTGGAAAACACAGGAAGTCTCGCCACCGCTGAAGCGCCTGTGTCTGTCTTTTTAAGGGTTGGAACATCTGGCTTGATATGAGCATGCATGTTTGTGTGAAGTGAGTGAGCGAATGAATGTTTTTAACTGTTTTTCAGTGTTTGTTTAGTTTGTTTTATCAGGACTAACACTGTTCATGAATGAAAATCTTGTTTTGTTTTAGACAACATTCTTGGAAACAAAACCAAATGTATGAAGAATAAATGGATGACATTGTTACATTTCTCCTAATAAAACCAACCCTATTGGAGACATTTTTCATATTTAATATTCTTATATATATATAAACATGTATAGGGTTGATGTTTCTGGACACTCTCTTTCTAAAGGCTTTCACACACTGCTGTAGCCAAAACCTATTAACACCTCTCACATTTACTCATGGGTTTTATGTTGGTTTTGATGTTTGGGGGCTGTTAAGGGGGCTTTTGATAGTTACCATTTAGCAGATGCTTTTCTTCCAAAACAACTTGCAGTGCACTAATTGGAAAAATACTGTGGGAAAAACTTTGGAAACTATACGAATTTACTCCATGTGGTCTGTCACAGTTCTACGGACTCCCTGATAACAACATGAAAACAAGTTTAAATTATTACATAATTCAGACTGGGTGGTTTCAGGCACACATCATTTACATAATGGCCAGTGATATCCACTTTCATAGTAAGTGGATATATATTTCATTCTGCTCTAGCTGTCAGACTCCGAAGCAGTTGTGGGAGAAAAATAAGCTGCTTTAAGTGTTCCAGGCAGACTGACAGTGTGCATTATTTAAACGATTCGTTCAAAACACTGATGCATTCAGGAACCAATCAAGTGACTGGCTTTATGGGTGAGCAATTGAAACATTAATTCAAACAATTTAACCGTCTTTATGCCATTGAATAATTTGCACACTCAAACAATTCATTCAAAAACACTGCTTCATTCAACAAAGAAAAGAAAGGTTGTGTCTGAAATCACATCTAGTTGGAAGTTGCCTACTGTTTTATGGATTCAATTAATTTCTATTAATTAAGTATGCATAATGAATAATCAGCCCTACTTAATTAATTAATTCAACCGGTTCGTACAAAGTGACTGTTTTTAGGAATGAATCACTGAATCATTTACTAAACCAATTCATACAGAAACACTGATTTATCCAGAAATGCTTCTCCTGGATTTATAATATTCAGTACCACTGTGATTTCCTAAACAACATGACGGCCATGAATGAACAACAACAAATAACAAAGAGACCATGATATATTAGTTAATTTATTTTTGGTTGCTTAAAAAGGCAACCAACATATCAAAACTACTTCCTTTGCTCATGTGAGTGCTTCTTCTTAAATGTCAAATAGAATTTACTCAGCAGCTGGGCTTTTTTATCCATAGATGAAGACGTTTAGCCGCTCATCTCAGTGGTTTCATCCATTTTCTGTGAGCGTGTTGGAGTCTGAAAGATAAAGTCTTTGAGCTGAGTCAAAGGATCGGTTCTCATGCTGCTTCTTCTGTGCTCATTTTGGCCTTTTTCGCCTGAGATTATCTCCGCCACGATCTAAACTCCTACCAGGATGTTCTGCATGAGCACAGACTTCAATCTGTCAATCTATGTATGGACTTTGAGGCTTTACTGTAGCAACCCAGCAAGCCATGTATATCATTTTCCTGTTATTTCATGTGCCCTTCAACTATGTCAGTGCATATCCTTGATATGCCTGTATGATACGATTCTAGCCAGTAGGAGGCAGTGTTTTCTCATAGTGAGTGTGTTGGGATTGGATGCAGGTATCTTATATCTTGCACATGTACCAATATAATTTACCCACTTCACTACCTTCTGACAAGTATCTTTTCTTCTACTGTAAATACCACTTCCTGGCTGTAGTAAAAGGAATAGCTATTCGCAAAAAGCTTAATTTAATCAATTTTACTTTAGGACGTTTTCATGGCTGTGTTGTTATTGTTTGCTGAATTTTGTATAAGTTAGCTTACTGAATTTACACATAATAATTGTCCCAGAAAAACCTAGAACGTTTAGATTACAGTTCAGTCTAAATCTCTCTCCGTCACTCTCTATGAGCGCGCGCGTCTGTCTGTGTGTGTGTGTGTGTGTGTGTGTGTGTGTGTGTGTGTGTGTGTGTACATTTAGGCTATGTGGTGTATGAGGATTCAAATTTGAATAATAGCATGGGAATGACATATATTATAACGAGAAATTATTGATGAGGACATTTTCAGTGTCCCCGTAATTCAAAAGGATTATAAATCAATCAGTTTATTTATTTATTTATTTATTTACATCTAAAAATGCACAGTTTCTTGTGAGGGGTTTAGTTGTAGGGTTGGTAGGGCGATAGATACGATATGTTAAGTATAAAAACCATAACGCCTATGGAGAGTCCTCATAAACCATAAGAAACAATGGTGTGTGTGTGTGTGTGTGTGTGTGTGTGTGTGTGTGTGTGTGTGTGTGTGTGTGTGTGTGTTATGTGTGTGTGTATGATTACTGTTTTCTTAAACTCTTAGCACTCTGATTCCAGCCTCCCTGGTCTCATGGGCTGGATTCTCTGTTAAGTTAATTTGTATAATTTAATTTCATCTGCCCAAGGGTTCTCAGACCCATACCTATATATTCGACACAGCTTTGCTTTTTTGGTTTAGCGATGTGTGTGTTTGTTTGCGACTTCAAATGTTTTTGGCAAATGTTTCTGCAGCGCGTTCGCGTGCAGTTGTTTGTTTAATCGTGTGCGTAAATGCGTTTGCGTGCGTGTTTTTAGAACCCATCCCAGAATTTCTGGGTGGGTTTAGCTATTGTAATTATGCTTTTATTACATTATTAAGTAATGTCTGCGTTTAGAGATCCATCATGAATTGTCATCGCCATAGAGTGAGACAGTTAGAACGTGTAGGCAATGTGTCTGTGGCGCTGATTCGATTCAGCAGCAGCGTAGATGTAAATATTTAAGTGATTTAAGATTAAAGAGTCTGGAGCCGAATAAAAGCGGCACAGATTTAATATAAAACCATATTAAAGAGGCTCAGCTTTATGAGGTCACAGAAGATCTGCAGTACACCGAGCGCAGCTGTCAGTGGAGCGAGAACAGAGGAAGAGAGGGAGAGCGGGGTCAGATAGCATCCACCAAAACTTCTTAGGATAGATCTCTTTTTCTGAATTAAATACTGAGCCCTATTATAGTATGCAGTAATGCGGACTAGAGTTATGGTGGAAAAAAATGAATGAGAGCTAGAAACAAGTTATCAGTCCTGCCTTTAATTGTTTTTTTTTAATCGGTTTCTATCAATTTCCCCCATTTTCACCATTTTTTATTTCACAATATTGGATGAGAGTGACGGTCTGCAAAAACTGCCAGAGAAAGAGTGTTGACTACCCAAATTATTGTTTTCCATAGAAACCTCGCGTCACACAACATGCAGTAGAAGAGTTTTGTCATGGTAATAACTGTATATTTGTGTTCAGTTAATATGGTGTGTGCTTTGGCGCTTGACTGGTATAATAAATGCGTGTTTTTGTGCACGTGGGTCATTTGATGTTTTTATTTTGATTGGCAGTCCTGTCCCGCTTTTAACACTCAGTCTGTTCTGATTCTCAACACATGCCACAATTACACTACCAGTCTTCTGTTCTAACACTTTAAAGATGTGGAACTTCACACACTTGGACGCTCACACATACACACACACTAATGCAAGTCTACAAACATGTGGCTAGGGAAAGTTTGGTTGTTTTTTTTGGGTGGGGGGGGGGTCGACAGGAGTTTCAAGATCTTTTTATATTCACAAATGATATTTTAAAAAAATAGACTGTATAATGTAACCTAATAATACCAGTTATTTAAAATGTAAGTATGCAGTGTAGGTGTGTGAAGTTAGAAAAAACTCTTATGTGGAGACACAACAAAACGAATTAGGAAACTCTCTTGACTTCACCAGCTAACTTTTATATATATATATATATATATATATATATATATATATATATATATATATATATATATATATATATATATATATATATATATATATATATATATAGGCGGTTCCTTTCAGAGGTTACGAAATGGGAAACATTGTGTAATCGGCAGCGAACGTCTGACGCTATTGTTAGCGCTACAGTGATTTATATTTGTTTGCAGCTTGTTGAATGTCATAGTGGCAGCGCGCTTTTCCGCGTGAGGATTTTCAATAAGGTGACGTCACGCCGGCAGCCAATCAGCTGCTAGGGGTCGGTCTCTGGAGCTGGCCGTAGTAGGTTATCAGCCTGAATCCTCGCACTCCGAGGTCAGGAAGCCAGATGAGCCCGCAGAGAAGCGCTTGCTCACCGTGACCAGCCCAAGCCAAAAGTCGCTGAGAGGACGAGGAAGACTGTTATGCAGAAGCAATGCTGACTGACCTGCACGCAGCCATGGTACCGAAGCGCGAGCCGGCGAAGTCGGAGGAGCGCAAGCGCACACAGGCGGCGTGTGAGTGCCAAAGCCAATGCAACAACTGCAAAATCTTCCTGAGTTTATTCATTCTCTCGCTCTCTCTGCACCTCGTCACGCTCTTCTGCTACCTGGAACTGCGCTCGGAGCTCAAACGAGAAATATCCCAAAAGAACAAAGATGAGGTGTCATCAGTGGAGCCAGTGCAGCACTATGAAGCCACAGAACCAGTGCTCCGGTTACCGGACACCGACCACCCAACAATAGACGACCAGGTAAACTGAGTTATCTCATCTGTTGTTCTATACAAAGAGCAGAAACCGCCTTCCTGTCCACTTGGCTTCAGCTTCTGTAATTGAGAAGAGAATTTCTTATTGTCTTGTCTCCCATACGATTGATTGTGTGTGTGTGTGTGTGTTGGAGAACAATTGTTAATAGCCCACTTCCTTTAGGTCATTGCTTCTCATTCCTTTACCTGAAGTACCCAAATACTGCTTTTTTTTTTAAGGTGTCCCATCTTTGAAACACCCAGCTCAGGTCTTGGAGCATGTACTAAAAGAGCTGATGCTTTAAATCAGGTGTAAACATCCAAAAAGTCTGTAGGACCAGGCTAGAGAACCAAGTAATAATTGTGTGAGACAGAACAATCGAAGCGGGAGCGATGCAAATTGATACAACACAAAAAAATTACTCCACTACAATAGAACTTTAAAGCAGCAATTAAACTTTTTTTTTCTAAATAATATCAAGTGGTGCAGAAAATCAGGCTGAAATTCATATAATTAAGTAGAAATTAAATAAATTATTTGTTAAATTATTGTGAATTATTATTCTGATGTAATCAGTAGTTGTATACACCTGTTACTAATATTATATTAATATAATTATTATTAATATGCACATTTAGGTACCAAAAGCAATCAGTATTCACAGCAAATGTGTCATTTATATATATATTTTTCCGTCTTTTATAATAGGATTGAATTTTTCTTTTTCACATATAGCAAGGACAGATCCCAATTTTGCTAAAGGGCAAATTAATTGCCCTTTGCAGGGGTTTGATCCTGCAGCCATTTAAGTGCCCGTATAATGTGTAATTATATCTCCATATTTTGGTTTTGGGAGTCCCGAACAACAGGTTGACATGAATGCAAAGCCAAAAAACACTTTCATTGTCTTATGACAGCATTTATTTTTTCCTTTTTTGCTCCACGACTCCCTAACGATTCGCTCAACTATTAATTTTTCCAAACTCCTCGCTTGCATGACACTAAAATGCGGTGATTGATCTGATGACCCAGTCTGTTGTGATTGGTCTGCTGCATGCAGCACATGTCAATAACGGAACGCCCATCACCTTTACTTGGTAAACACCCAGCCATGGTATATGTGGTTTTTAAAAGAATTACTCCACTTTCAGAATAAAAAGTTCCTCCTTTACTCACCACCATGTCATCAAAGATGTCCATGTCTCTCTCTTTTTTGTTCAGTAGCAAAGAATTTAAGGTTTTTGAGGAAAACATTCCAGTATTTTTCTCCATATAGTGGACTTCAGTGATGCTCAAAGGATTAAAGGTTAAAAATGCAGTTTCAATGCAGCTATTCCGGCCAAGGAATAAGGGTCTTATCTAGCAAAAAGATCGGTTATTTTCTTTAAAAAAATATATATACACTTTTTAATCACAAATGCTCATCTTTTCTAGCTTTGCAAGGTGCATGCATACTCTGTCTGTGTACAAGAGTTCTAGACAGGATCTAAAAACTTTATATATTTATTTATCACAACATTTTTGTAAAGGGTATTTGACCCTCCTTGCACGTGTTTAAAAACTGGGTCAGTGCTTCTGCAGCGATGTAGGATGATTTTGATGTTGGAGGAGAAAATGAGTTTTTCGACATACCCTAACTGTACCCTAACAGATTTACCCTCACAGTGCAGATCACATCGCCTTCTCCGCGGGAACCCGTTTGAGGGAGGGTTTTCCCAGGTCTGGACAAACAACAAATGGACGGGCATAAATATGCTAATATTTGAATATAACTTGAAACAGCTTAAAGCCCCCTTCCTCAAATACCCTGCACTGCAGAGTTTAGCTCCAACCCTGATTAAAGTCACCTGTCTGCCATTTTCGAATGATCCCAAAGACATTGATTGGCACTGATTAGCATAGTCAGGTGTGTTTGATTAGGGTTAGCGCTAAAGTCTGCAGGAAAGTGGATCTCGAGGTCCAGATTTGAGGATCCCTGGCTTAAAGGGATAAGCCCACCCTAAAATGAAAATTTGACATTAATCACTTACCCCCATGTCGTTCCAAACACGTAAAAGCTTTGTTCATCTTTGGAACACAATTTAAGATATTCTGGATGAAAACCGAGAGGCTTGTGACTGTCCCATAGACTGCCAAGTAAATTACACTGTCAAGGTCCAGAAAAGTAGGAGAAGCATCGTCAGAATAGTCCATCTGCCATCAGCGGTTCAAAACACACAAAAAGTATTCTCGTTGCTTCCTAATGTTATGTTTGAACCACTGATGGCAGATGGACTATTCTGACGATGCTTCTCCTACTTTTCTTTAGTGATTAATGTCAAAATTTTCATTTTGGGATGGAGTATCCCTTTAAGAATCACTTTAAAAATGACTCATTTTTATGACTCGGATTCGACTTTACTTTTTTTTATTTAAAACTTTGCAGGATGTTTTCATTCACTTAGAGCAGTATAACAGACTGTGTGAAATGTAATTTAAAAAAATCCATAATGGGGCACTTTAAGTTCCCTGTGAGAATTCTTAACCCTTTAACCCCTGGGCATGACAGAAACCTACCTGGTTTGTAGGCTTCAGTCATTGATTTAGGTGAGCATTGTCTCTCACCCCACTCACATTGTGCGTCAAATACCCAGGAGTGACGTGCTTCTCGTAACTGTGAATCGTTCACCTGCAGGGTACAATTGTTCTGTTTAAACAACATCTGTCCTTTTTACGAGCTCTCTTCATCAGACATGCTTTTTACTGTCAGGAGGCACAGGTCGCTGTTTATTTAGCCTTTGCTGTGGTTTGGCCCGGACTCGTGGTTAATTCCTTTGGCAAAAGGCCAGACTCGTCGCAGCGTTTCCTGGTGTTCACCCCGCAGGCTGTGCGTTAGTGCTGGATCCAGAACGCTTGGCGTATGGATGCGTTTTATTAGACATAACTAGGGGTGAATTCTGGAGGTAGAATTACACACACAGAAAAATTCCTACAATGAATGAATCTAACACAAGGCTGTGGCCTTTCTGAAGTGAATATGAAGGTGCGGAGACATCTCATCCCTGGTGCACACAAATGGTACACTAAACTTTAGTGGAATGGGCTATAGTAGGCTAATTGTTCTGTTTGCTTACTGTGGTATTACCAAGTAGTAGATGTTCTTACCGTACTGGTCCATCACTGGTCATCTTATTTATTTGTAGTAGCGTATATGCTTGCATTCACAGTTTTCATATTTATAATTCCTTAATGTGATTTTTAGGCACTCAGAGTTGCCTCAACTCATGAAGAATTTATCATAAACAGATATCCTAAAATGCTAAAGTAGCCATCCTTTTCTCCAGAAACATCTTCAACGACATGTGAAAAATACACTTGCATCTTGAACTATTTTTTGAGTATTGATGCTTTCACCAAGTCACCAAAGTGATATTGCTGCTAGACATGATTTATTGGAATAATCCAAACACACACTTAAGTGTGCGTACGTGTGTGTGTGCTTGGAGGTGTTGCTGTGTGCATGTGCGTGCATATACAGTATGTGTGTTTGTCAGTATTGCACTGATGCATGTCAAAAGAAGGCGTGTAACCATGACGACTGTGATTGATGGAGGGAGGCGTGAGCGTGGTTAGACTGTGAAAGTAAAAATGACATGCAATGAAGCCACAGAGCAACAGAAAGTGTGTGGGCAACATGACCACAGTGCTGTCATGTAAAAACTGCTATATATATTATAGTTTTTCTAAGAAAAAAAAAAAAGATACGATTTTATTCCCCCGTTGATGAGGAATTTAATGTATCAATCCAGTATCTAAGATATTCTATTAATAGAAGTCATGGAGCAGGACTGACAACAAGTTTTTTTGATCCTGAATATTTGTGTGTGCGTGTGTGCTCTTGTTTTTGTGACATATCAGGACACAACTCTGTATATTGACATGGGTATGACACAGGTATTACAAGGAGAGGGTGACTTATGAGGACATAACCCAAGTCCCCATTTTTCAAAATGCATATAAATCATACAGAATGAGTTTTTTTTTTTTTTTTTTGAGAAAGTAAAAATGCATCCAATAGGGTTAGGAGTAGGGTTGGTGAAGGGCGATAGAATATACAGTTTCTACAGTATAAAAACCATTACGCCTATGGGATGTCCCCACTTTTCACAAAAATCAATGCATCTATGTATCAATGCATTCTATGGCACCTTTAAAGTAAAATTTATGAACTACTAACAATATTCTTATTAGCAATAGTTCAGCAATAGTCTGTGGTGTAGTTATATAAGTGTTACATTTATGGATACTATTCCCTGCCTCCAGTTCACTCACACATTTAAAGATGAAACGTCACATGTCAAGTCAAAAAGTTCATAAAGAAACATTTACTTCACTCCTGAATGATTCAGCCATTTGAACGAATCAAATGAATGAATAAATAACTCAATGCCTTAATGATTAAGACATTTACCATCACCTACTGGCAGTTTTAGTTTATTATTTAGTGTATCATTTCATTGAATAAATAATTTCATATTTTTATAGTAATACTAATAAAATTAAGAAAATAAATTATTAAAGTTATAGTTCTATAGTTCATCCAACCAAAACTGACAATTCTGTCATCATTTAGTCACATAGTCCAAAACAGTAAGCTATATGTAATAAATTTTATCAAACAAAATATTTCTTGCTGAACCTACTTTTTGTAATGCCTGTTTGATGTTTTACACAAAAATGTAAAATTTCTCCAAATCTGATGTGCGATTAATTCAGTTAATTAATCACCACATCATGTAATTAATTACTTTATATAAATACCGCTTTTAACAATACAGATCGTTTAAAAGCAGCTTTACAGTATTAAATAGGAAAAATAGTGTGTAATAATACAAAAGGACAACATTAAACACTGTTTCAGTTAAAATCAGTTAATCATTGATTTAGTGATGTCATCGTCCAACTCAGTTCAGTTCAAATAGTATCTGTGCAATCTAGTTGACGATATGACTGAAAATTAAGTGTCTTAGCAAGTCAGAGGCGACATCGACAAGGAACCAAAACTCCATCATTGGCAGAAATGGAGAAAAAACTTTTGGAGACACCAGGCTCAGTTGGGGGGGTCAGTTTTACTCTGGCCAGACAAAACCAGCAGTTTAATTCCTGCCTGCAGCAAAGTCAGATTGTGCAGAGGACTCAACTGGTTCCCTCAGACTTGTGTCGATGGACATCTATATCAGGGGTTTTCAAACTGTGGGTAGGTCGCACAAAGTCACTTGGCTGCAGCTAAGTTTGCATTTCAATGACCCACACTCACACACACAGTTCAGTCAAGGGCTGCACAATATACCAACATTAATTTCGAATTGCGATATTCTTATTAGTGCAATTTTTAAATTGCAATTAAGTCTGAAATTTAAATCATGCATTGCTTGTTTTGAAGCATGGGTGCGCATGAGTTGAAAAACTGGTCTCAGAGCAACGTCATTATTAAAAAGCTTGATCAGTCCACATTATTAATTATAAGAAGCTCGCTCCCTTCAATTAGATGTATTCTGCATGAGACCGCCTACACAATTCAAATGTTATGAAAACTGTTGCAGGTATGTTCATTCATTTCTATCGTCTGTTTGAACTCGCAATTTCCGTCTGTAAAAAGGGGGTTAATTGCAATTACAAGATTTAAACATTTCCACATGCTAGCATAGCAAAATATTCAAAATGTCCTGTTATTTCCTTTCCATATCATCTTTATATTTATAGAAAACATTTTCCAAAGTTCAAAAATCTTTTAAAGATGTTGATCATTTATTTGACCATTGCAAAAGTAAATTTCCGACTGAAGTAAATTTGTTATTTACTTCTATTAATGTTTATTGAAAATGAGACACATTTGTTTATTATTTTTACAATTGTTTCACAATTATTTTTATCTCCAAACGGTTTTAGATGATCTTAGCTTCTTATGCTTTGCCAAAAAAAAAAAAAAAGTGTGCACCGCTGTCCTCTACACACACAGACGGATCATGCATTTTCTGTGCTGAACACTTGCAGTGGATAACAGTTCATACAGAGTGTGTTTCAAGTTTTTATGGACATATAATCATGTCTGTAAATGAAGAAATTAAAACGTAAATATTAGTATTGAAATTTTATAGTTTTACTATATAATAAATTTTTTATTTTTTCTTAAATACTCAATTTCTGCCATATTAAACAATATTAAACTAAAGATTAAGCATAAAGTAATGTCAATTGTTTTTTGTTTTTTATCTCAAATATTTTGGAGGGTCATGAAATAGATTATACTTGTCCAGGTGGGTCATGGAATGGAAAAGTTTGGGGACCCCTGATCTAGATGACGAGGTGTTCGCTGGGGATGTCTCTGAGGCACATCTAGTTGTCCTGGACTCCGCTGTTTGTCCTTAAAATGCTTGTGAGTTGGATACATTTTTACATATCTCATCCAAGACCTCCATTGCTAATTCCAAAACATCATTTTAGATTTAGTAACGGAGGCTTGAGCTGTTGATAGTAATGCATAATGCAGTTATGTGAGAGACAGAGATTAAGCGTGTGAATTACCCAAGTCTGTGCTTCTCTCTTTTTTAGTGTTTTACATTTAAACTCTTCATACAATATAGTATAAAATGTACTTTCAGCCATTTATTGGTCATAACTTTAATAGTGCTATATGTATGTCCATATATCAAATCCTCAGCTGTGAAAATACTACTGATGTCTCATTATAACACATCCAGCTTGTGTTTCAGTGAAGGTCATACCTGTTACAGAGGATCAGACCAGCTTTTCTTTTACAGTGTAGATCAAACCTTTCCTTTGTTTAGAGTTTGTGTGTGAGAGAGAGAGTATGGGAAAACGAAGGGAATACTTTCCCCATCAACCTCTCTCTTTCTCTCTCAGGCATTATGGCATGTGGCCAGATCGCAGTGTGAGCTCTCTAATGCACACACATACTATTCCTTATTAAGCTTTGTAGGTATGGGATTCCTCCTCGACAGGATATTACATTAATAGATGGAGTCAAGCCACACTCTAATTACTCTCCATTCAACTATTTACCGCTGTAACTAATACACACACAAGTTTCTCACATGCACTTAGTGCCTGAGTCCTTTGTCCTTTGAGTTAGCAGTGAGGAGTTAGCAGTAAGGAATGTGCTTGTTGATCAGCATCTTAGATCTGATATAGCTTTAGCCATATATCCCAGAGCACTGCTCTGTCTGACTGATTACAAAAGTGTGTGTGTGTGTGTGCTAATGAGGGATCTAAGAGTGGGTTCACCTCAGCCAAACAGGTGTTAGAGAGCTGTGCTCTGAAGAAACTGAATGTTTGCATGACTTTAATGGCTTTACTTTAAACAGCTGGATGTATTTAAGGAGTCTCAGACAACATCCAACACACAGATGTGTAAGTTTGGGAACAAAAGCTTAAAAAATTACACTATACGCTTCTAAAATTAGAGCGGCATGATGATTGGATGGATGGATGGATAGATAGATAGATGACTGAATCTATCGGTTCATTTAGATTATAACATTTTTATAAACCAGATAAAAAACGGATTCATCGAAGCATGGCCCTCATTTAGATGCCCACATAGCATTACACATCGTATTTTGTAATTATACACTGTCTAAATTAATTATACAAAATAGAGTTTAGAAGGTTTTGACTTGGTTGTAATTTAAGTTTTTGTTTTTATTATTATTATTGTAGGGATGTCAACGATTTATTGATGGTCTATTAATTGTCGATAAGAGATGCAATCGATTAAAGCAATCATGGTCGATTAACCTATTTAATGTTAGTCTGCGTGCAGCTCATGAGCAAAACACAAGTGGCTGTGAGTGACGGTATATAAACATATCCTCATTCATAATGTACAAATTAACCTTTTAATGTGATTTAAACTTTAAAAGTACATTAAAATAGAAACAACATAAAATCTGACATTGAGCAACAGTGTGTTTTGCTGCAGCAGCGCCAATGGAAGCGGTTCTCTGACTGCGCAGCAAGCCACACGTGCCACAGTTACGTTTGAGATCATTTTATTTTCAATGAAAACATTGCAATTGTGTTTTTAAATATAACAACGAGCACCACAAAACCATTTAAAGAGGCGCGTTCAGTGGCAGTCAACAAAAATAAAATGATCTCAAACATACGGCACACTCTGATCATAATCACATCTATTCATTTTATAATCCTGCTACTAGCATTATATTCAAATGAAACCCCCTTTAATTTGGGTGAGAAAGCAGTTGCCATACACGTGACTGTTTGCAATAGACACATTTTGCATCATTAAAGGGGTCATACTGCTAAAAAAGAACATTATTTGGTGTATTTAGTGTAATGAAATGTGTTTGTGCGGTTTAAGGTAAAAAAAAACACATTATTTCACATACTATACATTATTGTTTCTCCTCTATGCCCGCCGGTCTGAAAAGCGAGGTGTGCTCTGATTGGTCAGCTATCCAGTGCATTGTGATTGTGTGTGTGTGTGTGTGTGTGTGTGAATCTGTTCAAATGTGTTTATTGATATCACCCTAAATGATCTTCTCAGTTGACTGATTTTGGGCAGATCCTAAATGACCCATGACCTCTGACCCTTCACACCAGCCCTGCCACCTCAAAAACAACTAGAAACAGCTCAATGGCCTCTCTGTCAATAAATAAAGCTTTTGAAATTTTTCTTTTTCTTCCTTTGAGATTAATGTGAGCTTATATTGGTTGTGACTGGAGTCTAAACACACTGCCCCATTTTTAGCATGGCTGTCCCCAAGTAACCCAGAATATGTGTGTGTGTGTGTGTGTGTGTGTGTGTGTGTGTGTGTGTGTGTGTGTGTGTGTGTGTGTGTGTGTGTGTGTTTGACGTTGTACATATAACAACCCCTATTATTCTGGTCCTGCTCGGCATTTGTGAGGAATGCTCTGTCTTTCTGTTGTGGTGTGTGTGTATGTGTGTATATGTGTATGCATCTGTATCTGTTAATATTGTATTTGGTCTCTGTTGTGGTGATTTAAACTTTTCGCAGCAGTTTGTGCTTCCTGATGGTTTCCGTCCTTGTTGATGTCTGTGTGGGTGTGGGTGTTTCTTTACACGGGAATGTAATTCCCTCTGTTTCTAAAAGAGTTTGGTTCACCCTGGGGTTTGCCGACTGAGAGAGTTCCAGACAAACATCATTGTCTGTGAACAGGCAATGATCTGTCATTAAGCATGGAGGTTGAAAGGTCATGAGTGAGTGTGTGTATATTTTGACAAGGTCTCCTGTTATCACTCCACTGAAAGCGCTCCTCTGAATAAAAGCAGTTTGGATGTTGTATGTTAAAATAATTTAAGCACAGCTGTGTGGATGTATTTGATCATTTGTTTCCTTTGACGAAACCTTCGTCCATTTGGTGAGGCAGGGAAAAAAGAAGGAAAGATGAGTGAAAGCTTGACTAAACAGGACAATCTATCTCGGTGCCTGTGATATGTGAACCTCCCTGTGGTTTGAGATGAGAGCAGAGGCTTGTGTTGTTTTTGGAGTCATTACCAGCATATTCTTGATGGTCCTTTGAGAATCGTATGAAACGTTGTTCTCAATAATGTAATCCATATGTGATAACATGCTCATAATCTAAACCTGCTCTAATCTGAATGTGTGGACGTGCACATCTGTATAGGGTGTGTTTGAAAAGAGACTGATCCAGATGAGGCTGGAGTAAGAGTGATGTAGGTGACATTCACAATCATAGATAGATTCTTTTATTTCTGTGCTCTTGTACCCTCCTAATTCCTTGCTCAAGAGTTTTGTTCTCTTCTTTACAGTTTTTAAATGTGAGACTATGAAGTCAGTATTCCCGTCAGAATCGAACAGAACCTTCATGATTTTCTTTATATTACAGATTAATATTCCATATTGTGCACATTTTTAATTAAACCGGTTTCCTCGTGTTAATATCTCATTAATAATCAGCGAACTGTGTAAATTAATAGTGGATTGATTCAGAGATGCAGGTTCTAGTTACAATTATGACTTCTTTGAAGTGAAATTATATATTTTGGTTCATATCTGTATTGGTTGACTGATTCAAGCATTCTTTTAAAATGATTTAAGAAACGTAAATTAATTAAGTGGGACTTTTATTTTGACAGTGCAGAGAAGGCAGCCCCTGAGAGCAGATGGACCAGAGCTCTATTTACTATTATAGTATAGTAAACACTATAATAGTATGTTTAACAATATACTCTCTGAATTTCAAAAATACACATATCATCTAAACAAATCATTGAAACAAACAGTTAATTCCACAAATATCTCTAACATCAGTGAATCCAACTGTTAGATCTTCTAAAATGTCCATTGTATCCTATATAAATATGTGTGCACTCGCTATTCCTGAATGTTAGTCCATGTGAAATTGTGTATGATTCAAGCCTTGATGTGAATGAGCAACTTAAAACTATTCTACACTATGTCCAGTTTACCACTATGCTATATTTATGTTGTCCATTGTGTACTGCTGAATGTAAAATTTAGGTCTTTATTTGAGGATGTTTGATTCCCAGAGCATACAGATTTAAAAGAGTATTGAATGCACTGTTGGTTACTGCCATAATAAGATTACAGAATCAAGAAGTTGCTGTATACATTGTTTATTTTAAAGAGTTTTTAACAACTTCAAAATAATTATCTTAATTAAAAAAAAAACTGATTTAAATTTGATTTCAATTTATTTATATCCAAACATTTTAATAACTATTAAGTAACTATTAGAAGTAATAATAGTAGTAGAGCTCCCACCCTGCTCTCTAAAACACTGGCATCTGCAAAAAAAAAAAAAACATATGTGGGTCAACCAATATACTTTACTTAAGGTACCTCAGTAAACTTTCCATTCATACTGTATATTTAGACCACCTTCTGAGATGGTCACTTTGACAGGAAATTAAATGTAAATGCAATGGTTGACCTCTTGCTATAAAAACACTGCGTACATCGCTAGGGGCTTCACTTACATGTTCATTAATCTGTTCTGTTGAACAATATGCTGTTTTACATATGGTGACATTTGAGTGAGGCTGACAGTAATGATATGAATCTTAAATCGGATGGCGTGCCCTTTGAGATTATATCATTGATTTATGACGGCTTAGATGATTGTTCATGTTTTTCTAGTTAGACCGATGCCCTGAAGAAATCTGGAAATGAACATGAATTTGGATAAAAAAGGGCGTTTCTCTGGTGTATAAATATGTAGGGCCTAGGGCTGTTCGATATATATCATCTACGTTATTATCGTAATTGTTGTTTAAGCGATATGCGATTTGACATTATCGAGTATATCGCAAAAACACACACGAGAGTGCACGCAAACACTATGAGACACATCTAGTGTTCATGCTTTCCAAATAGTTTCAAACAAAGCCTCAACAGTCTCTGACCAACACACGACGGTTGCCTTGTCCAAATACCCACACTTGCAGTCTTTGCACTTGACCACTTGACTGCTTATATGATGGATTTTCTTGTATTTTGCCCAAGTGTTCAAATGTGAGGATGAAGACCACAAAAGTGTCGAACGTTTGTTTACATAGCTTTATTTTTATTTTAAATAATTTTCATTTTAATATCAAATTCTTAAATGTCTGTTCAGTAGTCAATATAACATGACACATTTTAATTTGTAGTGCTTCTAATTAAGTGATTAACAACAGTTGCAAATGATAAATATCACCACTACTCATCTTTGCACCAATAAAGCATGCAAAAGGTTTCTGTGACTTCTTGCGAGATCTTGGCAAAAAGTATCACGATTTATAGCAACGAATAACGGTATTGGAGTGTGGATTTAGTGTGCTTTAAGAGCACTGTGCTTTGGCATTTTTAAGACCTGGGACAGTCTTGCGCATTTACTTCCTGTCGCATGCACTCTCACTTTCTCAAGTGGCCAAGACCACAAGTGTGGGTATTTGGCAGGTGTTTCGTTAATGAATTTGTTGAATGAATGAATGACTCAATGACTCACTCATTCAGTAAATTGTCGCCACCTACTGGTGATTTTAGGTTTATATTTAAAGTGTGTTTTCCCTTTTTTCCACAATTCATTTCAGATTTCACTATTGAATAATTTGTTATCAAAACATTATTTTTACAATTGTAACTGCAGGTTAACCGCATTCATGTCCTGCATTAAACAGTCTGCAAATGCATTTAAACAGATGCTTCAGATGCAGATTCTGTGCCACCTCGGCATAGCAACACATTTTGTTGATACTGATTTCATTTGATTTATAACTGCCCTTAAGAGTCTTACGATAAAAATTTAGGTTTTTGATTTAATGTAAGACTTTGACACAAAATAAATTAATTAGGTCAGAAAAATGGTTAAAATGGCCATAAAAGGTAAAAAAATATATATTTTTATACTTACTGGAAAATTAAATTTCTGTTACTCATTCAAAATAATGAAAAGACAGAATATGAAGAATATCAAAAGCTTTCAGAGTCAGCAGTCCACAGTAGTCCTAAACCTGTCAAAAAACCAGCACAAAAGTGACACAAAACACACTCAGCAAAATATCCTCTAATAATCGTTATCAACAAAATTCCAGAAAAAATTTATATCACTTTTTCATTATTGCATGCCTTGGCCCTATGAAATGATTGCTATTGAAAGAGAGGCTTTGTTAGAGTAAAAGTGTTGTCATCCATTTGATAAAGGTATCATGACGTCATGAGTTAGCAATGGTTAAAAAAAAAAAACTATCAGTGATTTTTATAAATGCATTCATGCATGCTCACAAAACACTGTCTATCTCTCCTCATATTGTTCTTTCTTTCTCTCCTTCCCTTCTGTCCAAAAGCTGTATGTTCATTTGATTGCTCGTCAAGCTGTTGAGCAGATGACTCTCTCTCTCTTTCTCTCTCTCACTAGCCTCTCTATCTCTTGCTCTCTCCGTTTCATGTGGTTTGTGGTTTGTCCCAAATTGGAATTGTTTAAAAGCCACAACACAGAGCCCTTTACACCAGGCAAAGCAAAGGAGGGGGGAACAAAGTCAGCGATAGAGCGAATAAATCAAGAGAGCAGGTGGAGAAGAGTATGTGCCAAATTGCAGACAGGTGCGGCCCAGCCTCGACACCAAGCCCTCGACAGATTCACCATACACTCACTGTGCTCGCATGTAAAATACTTACCACTTGATCAGCACGGCTCTTTCTGAGCACCTGACAAGCCTGCAATGGCATCATCTACCCATTCAGGTCAGGGGTCAGGACAGCAGCTCTCTAACTGGAGGAAGAACAATAAAGTACCTGGTATTGATTTTCGGGTATTTCTTCTCTCTGCGATTGGTTGCTTAAGTGATGCCTTTTGGCACTTTTCTTTTTAAGTTGGATGTCTTGAAAACATATATAATATGAAACTTTAAAGCATTTTCCCAAGGTTTCCTGTGTCCCATAATGCCTTAAGAGGAAAGAATGTTTCTTTTTTTAAGGTGTTTTAATGAAGCCATTAAAGTCTGGCATTAACAACACAAAATGTATTGAAAAGGTGGAGCAGCGGCTCCAGCATTGAACACGTTCCAGGCACATGTGTGCGCTTGTATATGCGTGATCATATGCACACATTTCTCCTGAAAGGCACTAGATCACATGTTAAATTATTGTTTGTTCTAAAGAGCCAGACTGATGATGGTGTGAATGTACGGGTGATCCTGATAGCCAGAGTTGGTGGGTGGGTGTTTGGAGCTGAAATCATCTGGCATGTTTAAAAAGAGTGTCAGAGAACTAAGTGACATCTCCAAAATTATACATTCATAAACATTATTTATCAGTCTTTGTCTCTCTTTAAAGGAACAATTCACCCAAAAATTTACATTCTGTCATTACTCATCCCGTTGTCATTCCAAAACCATACGAAACTGTTTTTCTTCAGAGGAACACAAAGGAAGAAATTCTGGGGACTGTCCTGGTTGCTCTAATGATCGTATCCCATGCAATAATTTCGTTTGAGAAACATCCTGAAATGTGAGTCATTATGTACTATATGGGTTATATAATAGCTCATAAGCTTTTATTGTAACTGGAACACTGAGCTACAGAATTGTGTCGAACCGATTCTAGAATCTGAATCATTCAGACCTGTTTTGTGACGTAGAGCAACTGTTTCATTGAAAAGATATGACTAAAAAGAATGATTTATTCACATCTACTTTTGTCCATCCATCCATCTTTCTTTCTACCATCTTTCCTTCTACCTTTCTTTCTTTGATTTCTTTTTTTTCCTTCTGGTGTGACCTATTTTTTTTACCAACATTAGATACTTAGCAAAGCATTTGTGTCCTTACTTTTTTGATTTGGGCTGGTGCTCTCCATTCAGTCATACACTGTAAGCCTGCTGTCAAATCTCTGAAGAAAACCAAATGTGTTTAAAATGAGACCTGTATGGAACTTCAGAGTCTAAATGGCCATGCAATGGATTGTAATAAAACAACATTGTATAGAAAGTTGGATTGTTCTATACTCACTGGAGTATAATCAAAGCTATTTGCTCAGTATTGTTGCCACGTCTGTTGGTGCTATTGTATTACATCCATTACTCATGATTTCATGTATTACTCATGAATTCATTACCAGACCTCATCTGTGTGTATGTATACTGAGATTCCAGTGTTACACAAAGGTTAATTTTCTCTAGTTTAAAGCCAGCTCTTGTGACTCACGCCACAAACATGAGAATGAGAAGGATAAATATGGAGGGAAAAGTATCAGAGAAAAGAAGTAATGAGAAAAGGATTGAGGGAAAACAAAAATAGGAGCGAGAAAGACATTCATTCTTCTGTGCGCTTGATGAGCCAAGCCTTTTGTTTGAAGCTGTCATAGTTTGCATACAACACAGCACAACACACGCTGAGACGTGTAATCCTTCAGAAATATGTGAAGGCCTCTGTGATCTCTTGCTTACATGTTTTCCGTCTTAATTTTGGGATAAATATTTGTGATGTATGCGTACATGTCTGTGTGTGTGTTGTCCAAGCCGCAAGAGTTTGTTACCGATGACCAGGTCCACATGGGATCTGTGTGCACAGAGCTCCACAGAAAGCGCCGCAGATTTCCACAAAAGCTTGACACATTCCCCACCCCGTGCATGTTTGTGAATTAAATGTTTTGGATAATGGGATTATGCTTTCAGCTACCAGTATGAGTTTCGTCATTTTTGTTGTCGTCTGTGCAGAGTTCCAAAAAATCCACAAAGAAAATGCAAAAGCAGCCTTTAGGTTCTGGTAGTCTGGTCATACTGACGACTCGCTCTCATGTCGTTATTTATGGTGAAAGCGAGTATGCCTGTGGTTAAGTGGTTAGTTAAGAACAAATATGTTATAGTAGTTAGTGTACATTGGTGTGCATGTGTGTGTATGTGACGTGTCTGTATTAGAATGTGTGTTTGTGTACTGTGGTGTGTGTGATTTTGTGGTATGTTATTGATTTAGCTTGTAAAGAAACAGACTGTGCACTCAGAGAGGTTTAGATGAGGCTCGGAGGTGAAGACTAACAGATGACAGAACAGACTTCTTTGATTTTTCCTTGATTTTCTCTCTCTCCTTCTGCAGATGTTCGTTTTTTTTCTGCTGTATTCTGTTCATCAGCTGGTATTAATCCCTCCAAACACTCAGGACCCTTTCAGACAAACGGGAACGCCTCACTTTACAAACCACTTGTGGCACCAGACACACGACCCTTGGAGTGTGTGTTTGTGAGAGAGAGATAGAGAGGAAATAGAGCCCAGAATCTGGTTTTGGTTAAGAGGGCACAAACTTGCATGCACACACTTATGCTGGCTCTGGTGCAGTTGTGTCGCTTAGCTCCAGTGATGACAGGCAGAAATAGTTTTGACGGCGCACGTGTGAGACAAAGTTTAATAGGGCGAATAGGTTTGTCACTACACACACACACACTGTCTCTCTTTGGCAGTTTTGATCTGTTTTTGATCACTTGCAATCTTCTAGATATCAAAGTAATGTGCCAAGGACAAATTTGAGCCATTTCCGTGGCATTTATTCAGACAAGCTGCGATGGCCATCAGAACAAACTAACCCAATTTGAGAATGTGCGTAAGGCTGCCAGTTGACCCTGTCACATTTCTAGATTCATATTTAGATTCTGTCTTCATTCTGGGAAGCCTTGTGGTCTGATGTTTTATGGTGTTCACACATAAACATCACTGGGTCGCTCTTTTGAGAATCCAAAAACTCAGTCTAATGTCATGGCCTGATCTGATTGCAACCTCTGGAGCACATTCTGTACTCATTTGGCAGTTTTCGTAGGAGGGTGGAACTGTTTTTAGATGTTGCTCAAGTTTAGCAAAGGTCTCTGAGGATTCCATCATGAGCTCTGTATATAGCAACAGGAGCGGGGTTGACTGCTTCTTCAGTGCGTTTTTCAAAAAGATTTGAGCTCTCATGATGAACTCAATTTTATATATACAATTTTACCTGATATGTACTACTCTACATGTTGGAATTTCAAGATCCTCCCTCAGAAGGGACAGCAGCTCCACCAGCTCATGTTTACACTGTTCAACAAATCATCTAAACAGAAATGTAGCGTAATGTCTAAAGAATTGAATACGAACTGAGTTTGTCATGCTCCAGAAAGAAACAATAGTACCGTGAATGTAGTCTGTATGATTCATACGCCAAGTCTTCTGAAGCTCTGTGATAGCTGTCATACCTAAAATCTGGCGTTTTTATGATTTAGGTAAATTGATTAAATATACTGCAAGTGTTTCTTACTGCACACCACTGGATAAACAGAAACTGTATAATAATTCATTTGTTATTGTGTATATTATCAACACGAAAATGCATGAAGAATTATTATTTTAATATACATTTACTGTTATTATTACTATTATTTATTTGAAAGCAGTTGTCTTGCTTTAAAGGATTTTATACATACCATCCTAGTCATATGGACTGCTTTCACTGGAAGGTTCTTTCTTTCTTTTTGGGGCTTGACAGTGCCACTTTCACTCAGCATAATAACATGCATGTGTGGGAGAGTAAACAACAGAATTTTTTGTTGTTGTTGTTGTTGTTGTTGTTTTGTACGGGCTGCATGATGTGATCCAACAATCAAACTGCAAGCAATATGCAATATGATATGATGGAGAGACTGAAGAGTGCGTCTGATACACTGGAACCAATAGGTTATTGACACACATCTGTAGTTTGTTTTCCATTAATATGGAATGAATTAATCACATTTGTTCACTGCTGTCGCCACACTTTTCCTGTATTGCTTTGAAACTGTGCTGGTTGATTGGATTGGGAGCAAAAGTTGTACGTTTTGTACAAGTCAACTCATAAATGACAATTACGATTATGATTTAGACTTTGTTGCAGTTTTGCTGCTTTGCTAGGTTCAGAGTTTCTTCTCTACTTGAAGCTGCAAGTTTTCTTTCTGCTAACATACTTTCTGCTATCCCAGGATAATATGCAGAGACAGCTCCAAGGATGACTTCCCGAAATGTGTAAACACTGTGGATCTTTGGCGCTTGTTCTGATATTTCAACTTCTGGCTCAGCCAATGGAGTGAGCTGAAATGTAAAATGGTGGCGGGGCTATTTTTCCCATTCGTTCTGGTGACACTAATTGTTCTGAATTATAAATTCTGGATTTGGTTTGTTAAATGAGGAAAATGAATTGTTTTCAATCAGCTTTATTTTACTTTCTAACAGTATTTGTAGAACCACAAATGTCTGTTTAGTGGTATTTTTTAGAAGAACAGAGTTCTTCAAATTGGATATTGGTCTGTTTACTGTAATAGAGGGCATAATGGCTGCTCCTCTCATTCCTCTGTTACTGTGTTATGAACTCTGATGTTTGGTTGGCCACAAATATGCAGCCCAGTAATAAATCTTTAGTGTGGTGTGTTTCGCTGCTGTACTGTCCAAGAATGCACTGTGAGATTGTGTTATGTGAGTAAATGTATCTTCATATCCAACAATATCAGTGGAATCCAAGGAATCTGTATTTTCGTGTTTGTGTGTGTGTGAATTTGAGTAAGATGGGTGTTTTTCAGAAATGGCAGCTCAGTCAGTTTGTTGACTGCATCTTTCATTCTCTTTTTGCCTTGTTATCTCTCCCTTTTCTTGCATCTGACCCCTTAATCATAACAGTTGCTGCTGCTAAACAAAGCTCTAATTGTGGTTGTGTGTTTTCAGAACCTTTATTTAATTCATTTGCTGTTTTGTCTTGTCAGAAGTGAAACAGACTGATCTTCTGCCCAAGCTTTTAGGTCACAGAGAGAAGCTCTTTTTTAATATTTCCCTGTCTAGCTTGTACTTACTTGAACAATGCTTGAAACTTGGTATTATAAGCACTTCCTATGTCTATTTGACTTTAAGATGAATCGCTTGATTTATTCCCCAATTGTAAGTCACTTAGGATAAAAGCATCTGCTAAATAAGTAAATGTAAATTTAAGAATATACTGTCTATTTTAAAACTCAAGCATTGTTTTGGTCTCATGTATGCAGGTTGTTAAATGTTTAGAATAGTAAAGGTTGCTTTTTAAGTTCATTTGTGAATGTTCACTGTGTAGGAATGTGAAGCTTCAGGATCCTGGAGATCCACTCTAATAAGCATTTATTTAGTTATATGCCAGTATTTCCCTCACTGCTTTTCCCCACTGTGGCCAAATAAATGTGTTTCATAGAAACTGATATTGCATTCCAGACTGACTGTAATGAGACAAATAGGGCAAGTGCCTTTCCTTGCCAGCTGCATATGCAGTAATTAGCAACATAAAAATTGGTGTAATAAATTCACAAACAAATGACTCTTAGGAACTGATTTTTTTTTAGTGAACAATAAACATACAGCACAACCATTGAAGTCTACTGTAACGAAAATCTACTGAAGGCAAGTTGTGGATGAACCCAAGTGCAGTTTTATTAAGCAGAGTGTAATCCAAAACTGACAAGCTACGCAATATCGCGTTCATCATCGAAGGCAATTCATCTTGGATAATGAACGCGATATTGCATAACTTGTCAGTGATCTACGGCTCCGTCTATTAAGTGCCGTTTGAAAGCAGGTGATGGTGATTAACACTAATCACTGGACCAGATTTACTGACTAGATGTGCATGATAATATCGTTAGATATATCGCCCAGCCCTAATACAAACAAACAAAGTCTTGACTTGACTTGATAAAGACTTGACTTGGCATGGCATGAACAGATTTGACTAGAAACAGACTTCAACTCACCTACAGCAGGTTACATAGTTCAAAATTAGGAATTAAGGAACAAAGGCAACATGAGGGCTACTTATCATAACAGTAAGGGTCACATGACATCAACCAACCAATGAGGAAAAACAGAACTGAGAACCACATGACAGGATAATTACCAATGGAAACACAACAAAAGGACCAAATGGCAAAATCACATGACTAGACAGGAACCATGACTAAGACGAAATAAAAGACACAAAAACAATGAACCTGAAACAAAACCAAAACCCCACATTACATCTACTTCATGAACAAGTGACTCTTTTGAGCTGATCTTCTTAATGAATCATTCAGAATGACTCACTAAATTAGGATCCACTTTGTCAATTAGTCTGACAGATCCTTTTCTGCGATGGAATTGAAATCGAGTGGAATTGAACCAAAGGTTATGAATCTAAATTGAATAGGACATTTGTATGGATACCCAGCCTGTAAATATATATCAAAGTAAAAAATATTTATTGTTCTGTAAATTATTTGCATAAAAATGAAGCACATTTCCCCTCTATAGAGAACTGCCACTCTCAGTCAGCATTCTGATGTTATCTGAAAACATCTTGGCAACTTCTGATTCATGTCAAGCCATCACTGACATATCCATCACTCATTTATAGTGATCAGCTTGCATTGGAGATAATTAATTATTATTTTTTTTCATTTTATTATTTGCATGTTGGAATGGTGATATAATGCTTTTTTTATCCCATGGGACGTAACATGAAATAGAGCAATAATAGATGAAAAGACAGAGGGAAATGAATCCAACACTAACAGCAGTATCAAAGCAGGAACACATGCTTTGATCAACTTCAACACTGAAATCTGCAGACCGAAGAGCGAGTAGGTCATCAGAAGTTTGTCTTGTGTTTCCATTTTAGTTCTTTTGTCCAGATTTCTCCAAAGGTTAGCTCATAGTTTGGATTTGTAACCTATGAATAAAATCATATTAATAGTCTGTCTGGTTATTTTACCTTCATAATAATAAGAGCATTCCTTCTGGAGGAAGACAAGGTGACATGAGGATATGTAGATATAACAGGAGAGAAGAAAGGGGTCCATTGATAAAGAGGCCAGTTTATCAAAGTTTGCATCTCGTGTCTGTGAGTGTGTATGCACATCTCATCCAGTGTTGGTCCCAGATGGGCTGCAGCTGTATAAGTAAAACCACACAACCAGCTGTCCGAGCTGTGTGTGTCATACTGCCCTCTAACTGGAGAAACTCACCACTTATGAGGTGAGAACATGTTGAGACCACTGTCACATAAGGTCAGCCCCTCTTCTTTATGTGTGTGTGTTTAACAGTACCAGCCCTTTTAACTACCATCAAAGCATTATTGTATTGTGTTATATAGTGGATATGTGTGCTTTACTTCGTAAATCGTCCTGTACCAGCAAATTTAAGTCTGCATTCCTATAAGGTCAAATACCGCTCTAACCCTCCAGTCAGTATTGTGTGCTCAGAAACACACTTTTTGTGTGTGTTTGAGAAAATATAACTCTTGCCAGAGAACATTTGATTTCTGATGTGCTCTTTAGCCAAAGCAAGCAGAGCTGTAATCAGATTGCCACGGTAAAAAGATCCCTCCACTGAGGGAGTGACATCATTAACTGTTGTGAAGGTCTCTCGCTCTTATTCGCAACCTGACACAAACAGTTCAACAACCTTGACAAACGTTACCAGAGCCTTTTCTTTTAAACCCTAGAAAGTCATCCAAGCCCGCTGCACCATGTAAATGCTCCGAATATAACATAATCACAAAAAAGTATGCATGTCGTTATTGTATTAATGAGAGGATGGA